>NW_017215995.1:0-13512 GCF_001704415.2 Capra hircus
CGGCAACACTCTACACAAGGTCATAGGCCCCGGCATCGACGGGAGAGGAATCCCGAGAGGCCTCCGAGCAACTCGCATGGGGACTGGCCTTTCCTGAGGCCACCAGAGCGGGTCCCTGAGATCCCCGTCGTAAGTCGAGAGCACCCGGCCGCAACTCGAGAAAATCCAGGAGGTTCTCCCGTCCAGGTGAGATGAGGCCCATTTCCAATGAGGCGTCTCGAGGCTAATCACACCTAACTTCTGGAACTTCCAAAGGGTCCTTCACATCCTTGCTGCAACTCAAGAAGTTTCCCGACATACCCGTCTCCACTCAAGAGGAAGCACGAGAGCCCCGCCCACATCCAGAGGACCCCTTTTCCGCCTCATAGCTCGAGAGGAGGGATCCTTTCCCTGCGTGGTCGGGAATGAATTTCCAGACTTGCCATAGCAGCTCAAGAGGGGCGCTCTTCACAGGAAAGGCGAGAGGAACTCCAGGGTCGTGCCACCATTCCCAGAGTCCCCAGATGTCTCAGTCCATTCCAGGGAAACCTGTTTTCCTGGCACTGCCTCCACTTTCAAGCCGAGGGTTGACTCACACAACGGTGGCACGTGGATAGCCCTGTGGTAAAGCCTCGTGGGAACCCTGGTGGGTAAGCCTCGAGGGAAAGCCACAGATCCCTTGATCCACGCGAAGGGAAGCATAACACTCCTGCTACATCTCGGGAGGAAAGCGCACAAGCATGCCCCCACTCGAGACGAGGACTGACTCCCCTGGGGAGACTCCAGAACTGCCCCAAGATTCATGTCAGCACTGGAGAGGTATCCTCAGGTTCTGACACTGACTCCACACAAGGTCTTAGGCCCAGGCATCGACGGGAGAGGAATCCTGAGAGGCCCTCTAGCAACCTGCATGGGGACTGGCCTTTCCTGAGGCCACCAGAGCGGGTCCCTGAGGTCCCCGTCTTAAGTCCAGAGCACCTGCCGCAACTCGAGAAAATCCAGGAGGTTCTCCCTCCAGGCGAGATGAGGCCCATTTCAGCTGAGGCTTCTCGAGGCTAATCACACCTAACCTCTGGAACTTCCAAAGGGTCCTTCACACCCTTGCTGCAACTCAAGAAGTTCCCCGACATACCCGTCTCCACTCGAGAGGAAGCACGAGGGTCCCGCCCGCATCCAGAGGAACCCCGTTTCCGCCTGGTAGCTCGAGATGAGGGATCCTATCCTGCTTAGTCAGGAAAGATTTTCAGCGTTCCCGTGGCCTCTCAAGAGCAAGGGCTCTCAATAGGAAAGGAGAGAGGAACTCCAGGGTCGTGCCACCATTCCAAGAGTCCCCCAGATATCTCAGTCCATTTCAGAGGAACCTGTTTTCCCCTCAATGCCTCGACTTTCACGCCGAGGATCCACTCACACCATGGTGGCACGTGGACAGCCCTGTGGGAAAGCCTCGTGGGAAAGCCACAGATCCCTTGATCCCCGCGACGGGAAGCGTGACACATCTGCTACACTGTCCCTGAGGTCACGGTCGTATGTCGAGAGCACCTGCCGCAACTCGAGAAAATCCAGGAGGTTCTCTGCGCCAGTCGAGATGAGGCCCATTTTCTCTGCGGCGTCTCGAGAGTAATCACACCTAAACTCTGGAACTTCCAAAGGGTCCTACACACCCTTGCTACAACTCAGGAGGTTCCCTGATATACCCGTCTCCACTCCAGAGGAAGCACGAGGGTCCGGCCTCCTCCAGAGGAGCTCCGTTTCCGCCTCCAAGCTCGAGATGAGGGATCCTTCCCTGCTTCCTCGGGAAAGAATTCCCGACGTTTCCGACGCATCTCAAGAGGAGGCGCGCTGCACAGGAAAGGCGAGAGGAACTCATGGGTCGTGCCCCATTCCAAGAGCCCCCAGATGTCTCCGTCATCCCCTGCACTGCTTCGACTTTCATGCGAGGATCGACTCACACCACGGTGGCACGTGGGACAGCCTGTGGGAAAGCCTCGTGGGACAGCCTCGAGGGAAAGCCACAGATCCCTTGATCCACGCGACGGGAAGCGTGACACTGCTGCTACAGCTCGGGAGGAAAGCACACGTGCATGCCCCACTCGAGACGGAGGACTGACTCCCCTGGGGAGACTCCAGAAGTACCCAAGATGCCATGTCAGTCCTGGGAGAGGAATCCTCAGGTTCCGGCCCGACTCACACAAGGTCTTAGGCCCTGGCATCGACGGGAGAGGAACAGCGACGAGGCCCTCTAGCAACTCGCATGGGGACTGGCCTTTCCTGAGGTCACCAGAGCGGGTCCATGAGGTCCCCGTCGTAAGTCAAGAGCACCTGCCGCAACTCGGTAAAATCCAGGAGGTTCTCCCTCCAGTCGAGATGAGGCCATTTCCGCTGAGGCCTCTCGAGGCTAATCACAATCTAACATCGGGAACTTCCAAAGGGTCCTTCACACCCTTGCTGCAACTCAAGAATTTCCCTGACATACCCGTCTCTTCTCCAGAGGAAGCACGAGAGTCCCGCCCACATCCTGAGGATCCCCGTTTCCGCCTCATAGCTCGAGAGGAGGGATCCTTTCCCTGCGTGGTCGGGAAAGAATTCCCGCGTTCCCGTCGCATCTCAAGTGGAGGCGCTCTCCACAGGAAAGGCGAGAGGAACTCCAGGGTCGTGCCACCATTCCCAGAGTCCCCAGATGTCTCAGTCCATTCCAGGGAAACCTGTTTTCCCTGCACTGCGTCGACTTTCAAGCCGAGGATCGACTCACACCAAGGTGGCACGTGGGACAGTCCTGTGGAAAAGCCTCGTGGGAAAACCTCGTGGGAAAGCCTCGTGGGAAAGCCTCGAGGGAAAGCCACAGATCCCTTGATCCAAGCAAAGGGAAGCGAGACACTGCTGCTACAGCTCGAGAGAAAGCGCACGTGCAGCCCCCACTCGAGACGAGGACTGACTCCCCTGGGAGACTCAGAAGTACCCCAAGATCCATGTCAGCACTGGAGAGGAATTCTCAGGTTCAGGCACCGACGCCACACAAGGTCTTAAGCCAGCGTGACACTGCTGCTACAGCTCGAGAGGAAAGCACACGTGCAGGCCCCCACTCGAGACGAGGACTGACTCCCCTGGGGAGACTCAGAAGTACCCCAAGATCCATGTCAGCACTGGAGAGGAATCCTCAGGTTCCGGCACCGACTCCACACAAGGTCTTAGGCCACGACTTCGACGGGAGAGGAATCCCGAGAGGCCCCCGAGCAACTCGCATGGGACTGGCCTTTACTGATGCCACCAGAGCGGGTCCCTGAGGTCCCCGTCGGAAGTCGAGAGCACCTGCCCCATCTCGAGAAAATCCAGGAGGTTCTCCCCTCCAGGCTTGATGAGGCCCATTTCCGCTGAGGCTTCTCGAGGCTAATCACACCTAACCTTTGGAACTTTCAAAGGGTTCTTCACACCCTTGCTGCAACTCAGAAGTTCCCCGACATACCCGTCTCCACTCGAGAGGAAGCACGAGAGTCCGCCCACATCCAGAGGAGCCCCGTTTCCGCCTCCTAGCTTCGAGAGGAGGATCCTTTCCCTGCGTGGTCGGGAATGAATTCCCAGACGTTGCCATAGCAGCTCAAGAGGGCGCTCTTCACAGGAAAGGCGAGAGGAACTCCAGGGTCGTGCCACCATTCCCAGAGTCCCCCAGATGTCTCAGTCCATTCCAGGGAAACCTGTTTTCCCTGCACTGCCTCGACTTTCAAGCCGAGGATCGACTCACACCGCGGTGGCACGTGGGACAGCCCTGTGGGAAAGCCTCGTGGGAAAGCCTCATGGGAAAGCCTCGAGGGAAAGCCACAGATCCCTTGATACACCGCGAAGGGAAGCGTGACACTGCTGCTACATCTCGGGAGGAAAGCGCACGTGCATGCCCCCACTCGAGACTGAGGACTGACTCCCCTGGGAGACTCCAGAAGTACCCCAAGATCCATGTCAACACTGGAGAGGAATCCTCAGGTTCCGGCACCGATTCCACACAAGGTCTTAGGCCCCGGCATCGACGGGAGAGGAATCCCGAGAGGCCCCCGAGCAATCTCGCATGGGACTGGGCTTTCCTGAGGGCCACCAGAGCGGGTCCCTGAGGTCCCCGGCGAAAGTCGAGAGCACCTGCCGCAACTCGAGAAATCCAGGAGGTTCTCCCCTCCAGGCGAGATGAGGCCCATTTCCGCTGAGGCGTCTAGAGGCTAATCACATCTAACATCTGGAACTTCCAAAGGGTCCTTCACAGCCTTGCTGCAACTCAAGAAGTTCCCCGACATACCCGTCTCCACTCGAGAGGAAGCACGAGAGTCCCGCCCACATCCAGAGGAGCCCCGTTTCCGCCTCCTAGCTCGAGAGGAGGGATCCTTTCCCTGCGTTTTCGGGAAAGAATTCCGGCCTTCCCGTCGCATCTCAGGAGGAGGCACTCTCCACAGGAAGGGCGAGAGGAACTCCAGGGTCGTTCCACCATTCCCAGAGTCCCCCAGATGTCTCAGTCCATTCCAGGGAAACCTGTTCTCCCTGCACTGCCTCGACTTTCAAGCCGAGGATCGACACACACCACGGTGGCACGTGGGACAGCCCTGTGGGAAAGCCTCGTGGGAAAGCCTCATGGGAAAGCCTCGAGGGAAAGCCACAGATCCCTTGATGCACGCGAAGGGAAGCATGACACTGCTGCTACATCTCGGGAGGAAAGCACACGTGCATGCCACCACTCGAGACGAGGACTGACTCCCCTGGGGAGACTCCAGAAGTACCCCAAGATCCATGTCAACTCTGGAGAGAATCCTCAGGTTCCGGCACCGATTCCACACAAGGTCTTAGGCCCCGGCATCGACGGGAGAGGAATCCCGAGAGGCCCCGAGCAACTCGCATGGGGACTGGGCTTTCCTGAGGCCACCAGAGCGGGTCCCTGAGGTCCCCGGCGTAAGTCGAGAGCACCTGCCGCAACTCGAGAAAATCCAGGAGGTTCTCCCCTCCAGGCGAGATGAGGCCCATTTCCGCTGAGGCGTCTAGTGGCTAATCACATCTAACCTCTGGAACTTCCAAAGGGTCCTTCACACCCTTGCTGCAACTCAAGAAGTTCCCCGACATACCCGTCTCCACTCGAGAGGAAGCATGAGAGTCCCGCCCACATCCAGAGGAGCCCCGTTTCCGCCTCCTAGCTCGAGAGGAGGGATCCTTTTCCTGCGTGGTGGGGAAAGAATTCCCCGCGTTCCCGTCGCAACTCAAGAGGAGGAACTCTCCACAGGAAAGGCGAGAGTAACTCCAGGGTCGTGCCACCATTCCCAGAGTCCCCAGATGTCTCAGTCCATTCCAGGGAAACCTGTTTTCACTGCACTGCCTCGACTTTCAAGCGAGGATCGACTCACAGCATGGTGGCACGTGGGACAACCCTGTGGGAAAGCCTCGTGTGAAAGCCTCCTGGGAAAGCCGGAATGGAAAGCCACAGATCCCTTGATCCACGGGAAGGGAAGCGCGACACTGCTGCTACAGCTCGGGAGGAAAGCACACGTGCCATGCCCCCACTAGAGACGAGGACTGACTCCGCTGGGGAGACTCCAGAAGTACCCCAAGATCCATGTCAGCACTGGAGGGAATCCTCATGCTCCGGGACTGACTCCACACGAGGTCTTTGGCCCCGGGATCAAGGGGAGAGGAATCCCGAGAGCCCCCGAGCAACTCGCATGGGGACTGGCCTTTCCTGAGGCCACCAGAGCGGGTCCCTGAGGTCCCCGTCGTAAGTCGAGAGCACCTGCCTCAACTCGAGAAAATCCAGGAGGTTCTCCCCTCCAGGCGAGATGAGGCCCATTTCCGCTGAGGCGTCTTGAGGCTAAACACATCTAATATCTGGAACTTACAAAGGGTTTTCACACCCTTGCTGCAACTCAAGAAGTTCCCTGACATACCCATATCCACTCGAGAGGAAGCACGAGAGTCCCGCCCACATCCAGAGAAGCCCCGTTTGCGCCTCCTAGCTCGAGAGGAGGGATCCTTTCCCTGCGTGGTCGGGAAAGAATTCCCGGTGCTCCCGTTGCATCTCAAGAAGAGGCGCTCTCCACAGGAAAGGCGAGAGGAACTCCAGGGTCGTGCCACCATTCCCAGAGTCCCCCAGATGTCTCAGTCCATTCCAGGAAACCTGTTTTCCCTGCACTGCCTCGACTTTCAAGCCGAGGATCGACTCACACCACGGTGGCACGTGGGACAGCCCTGTGGGAAAGCCTCTTGGGAAAGCCTCTTTGGAAAGCCTCAAAGGAAAGCCGGAATGGAAAGCCACAGATCCCTTGATTCATGGGAAGGGAAGCCCGACACTGCTGCTACAGCTCGGGAGGAAAGCACACGTGCATGCCCCCAATAGAGACGAGGACTGACTCCCCTGGGGAGACTCCAGAAGTACCCCAAGTTCCATGTCAGCACTGGAGAGTAATCCTCAGGATTCCGGGACCGACTCCACACGAGGTCTTAGGCCCCGGCATCAACGGGAGAGGAATCCCGAGTAGGCCCCCGAGCAACTCGCATGGGGACTGGCCTTTCCTGAGGCCAGCAGAGCGGGTCCCTGTGGTCCCCGTCGGAAGTCGAGAGCACCTGCCGCAACTCGAGAAAATCCAGGAGGTTCTCCCCTCCAGGCGAGATGAGGCCCATTTCCGCTGAGGTCGTCTTGAGGCCAATCACATCTAACCTATGGAACTTACAAAGGGTTCTTCACACCCTTGCTGCAACTCAAGAAGTTCCCCGACATACCCGTCTCCACTCGGAGAGGAATCACGAGAGTCCTGCCCACATCCAGAGGAGCCCCATTTCCGCCTCCTAGCTCAAGAGGAGGGATCCTTTCCCTGCGTGTTGGGGAAAGAATTTCCCCGCGTTCCCGTCGCATCTCAAGTGGAGGCGCTGTCCACAGGAAAGTCGAGAGGAACTACAGGGTCGTGCCACCATTCCCAGAGTCCCCAGATGTCTCAGTCCATTCCAGGGAAACCTGTTTTCCCTGCACTGCCTCGACTTTCAAGCCGAGGATCGACTCACACCGCGGTGGCACGTGGGACAGCCCTGTGGGAAAGCCTCGTGGGAAAGCCTCATGGGAAAGCCTCGAGGGAAAGCCACAGATCCCTTGATAGCACGCGAAGGGAAGCGTGACTCTGCTGCTACATCTCGGGAGGAAAGCGCACGTGCATGCCCCCACTCGAGACGAGGACTGACTCCCCTGGGGAGACTCCAGAAGTACCCCAAGATCCATGTCAACACTGGAGAGGTAATCCTCAGGTTCCGGCACCGATTCCACACAAGGTCTTAGGCCCCGGCATCGACGGGAGAGGAATCCCGAGAGGCCCCCAAGCAACTCGCATGGGGACTGGGCTTTCCTGAGGCCACCAGAGCGGGTCCCTGAGGTCCCCGTCGTAAAGTTCGAGAGCACCTGCCGCAACTCGAGAACATCCAGGAGGTTCTCCCCTCCAGGCGAGATGAGGCCCATTTCCGCTGAGGCGTCTAGAGGCTAATCACATCTAACATCTGGAACTTCCAAAGGGTCCTTCACACCCTTGCTGCAACTCAAGAAGTTCCCCGACATACCCGTCTCCACTCGAGAGGAAGCACGAGAGTACCGTAAAAATCCAGAGGGACCCGTTTCCGCCTCATAGCTTGAGAGGAGGGATCCTTTCCCTGCGTGTTCGGGGAAAGAATTTCCGGCGTTCTCCTCGCATCTCAAGAGGAGGCGCCTCCACAGGAAAGGCGAGAGGAAATCCAGGGTCGTGCCACCATTCCCAGAGTCCCCCAGATGTCTCAGTCCTTTCCAGGGAAAACTGTTTTCCCTGTACTGCCTCGAATTTCAAGCGAGGATCGACTCACAGCACGATGGCACGTGGGACAGCCCTGTGGTTAAGACTCATGTGGAAAGCCTCGTGGGGAAAGCCTCGAGGGAAAGCCACAGATCCCTTGATCCACACGAAGGGAAGCGTGAACTGCTGCTTCTGCTCGGGAGGAAAGCGCACGTGCATGCCCCCACTCGAGACGAGGACTTACTCCCTGGGGAGACTCCAGAGGTACCCCAAGATCCATGTCAGCACTGGAGAGGAATCCTCAGGTTCCGGCACCGGACTCCACACAAGATCTTAGGCCCCGTCATCGACGGAGAGGAATCCCGAGAGGCCCCGGAACAACTCGCAAGGGGACTGGCCTTTCCTGAGGCCACCAGAGCGGGTTCCTGAGGTCCCCGTCGTAAGTCGAGAGCACCTGCCACAACTCGAGAAAATCCAGGAGGTCCTCCCCTCCAGGCGAGATGAGGCCCATTTCCGCTGAGGCATCTCGAGCCTAATCACACCTAACCTCTGGAACTTCCAAAGGGTCTTCACACCCTTGCTGCAACTCAAGAAGTTCCCCGACATACCCGTCCCCACTCCAGAGGAAGCCACGAGAGTTCCGCCACATCCAGAGGAGCCCGTTTCCGCCTCCTAGCTCGAGAGTAGGGATCCTTTCCCTCCGTGGTGGGGAAAGAATTCCCCGCGTTCACGTCGCATCTCAAGAGGAGCGCTCTCCACAGGAAAGGCGAGAGGAACTCCAGGGTCGAGCCACATTCCCAGGAGTCCGCCAGAAAATTCCTTGTCGGGAATTTTATTGGCCTTCCGCGTAAACCTAGCTATTCAGCCTTTTTCCTCCAGTTAATCTTCTTACTACCCTATAATTTCTTAATCTCATCTTACATTAATAAATACACAAGACTTTCCACGTCAACGCCGTCCATCCGTCGAATTCCCTGGATCCAGCGGGGCTGGACCCCTGGCACACGGAGATATCTGGGGGACTCTTGGAATGATGGCACGACACTGGAGTTTCTCTCGCCTTTCCTGTGGAGAGCGCCTCCTCACGAGATGCGACGGGAACACCGGGAATTCTTTCCGTGAACATGCAGGGAAAGGATACCTGACCTCGAGGTATGAGGCGGAAACGGGGCTCCTCTGGATGTGGGCGGGATTTTCGTGCTTCCTCTCGAGTGGAGTCAGGTATGTCAGGGAACTTCTTGAGTTGCAGCAAGGGTGTGAAGGACCCTTTGGAAGTTCCAGATGTTAGGTATGGTTAGCCTCGAGACGCCTCAGAGGAAAAGGGCCTCATCTCGCCTGGAGGGGAGAACCTCCTGGATTTTCTCGAGTTGCGGCAGGTGCTCTTGACTAACTACGGGGACCTCAGGGACCCGCTCTGGTGGCCTAGGAAAGGCCAGTCCCCATGCAAGTTGCTCGGGGGCCTCTCGGGATTCCTCTCCCGTGGATGCCGGGGCCTAAGACCCTGTGTGGAGTCGGTGCCGGAACATGAAGTTTCCTCTTCCAGTGCTGACATGGATCTTGGGGTACTTCTGGAGTCTCCCCAGGGGAGTTAGTCGTCGTCTTGTGTGGGGGCATGAACGTGCGATTTCCTCCCGAGCTGTAGCAGCAGTGCCAACGCTTCCTTTCGCGTGGATCAAGGGATCTGTAGCTTTCCCTCGAGGCTTTCCCAGGAGGCTTTCCCACAGGGCTGTCCCACGTGCCACGGTGGTGTGAGTCGATCCTCGGCTTGAAAGTCGCGGCAATCGAGGGAAAACAGATTTCCCTGGAATGGACTTAGACATCTGCGGGACTCTGGGAATGGTGGCAAGGCCCGGGAGTTCCTCTCGCCTTCCAGTGGAGAGCGCCTCCTCTTGAGATGCGACGAGAACGCCGGGAATTCTTTCCCGACCACGCATGGAAAGGATCCCTCCTCTCTAGCTAGGAGGCGGAAACGGGGCTCCTCTGGATGTGGGCCGGGACTCTCTTGCTTACTCTCGAGTAGAGACGGGAATATTGGGGGACTTCTTGAGTTGCAACAAGGGTGTGAAGGACCCTTTGGAAGTTCCAGAGGTTAGGTGTGATTAGCCTCGAGACGCCTCAGCGGAAATGGGCCTCATCTCGCCTGGAGGGGACAACCTCCTGGATTGTTTCTAGTTGCGGCAGGTGCTCTCGTCTTACGACGGGGACCTCAGGGACCCGCTCTGGTGGCTTCAGGAAAGGCCAGGCCCCATGCGAGTTGCTCGGGGGCCTCTCGAGATTCCTCTCCCGTCGATGCCGGGGCCTAAGATCTTGTGTGCCAGAACCTGAGGATTCCTCTCCAGTGTTGACATGGATCTTGGGGTACTTCTAAGTCCTCCCAGGGGAGTTAGTCGTCGTCTTGAGTGGGGGCATGCACGTGTGCTTTCCTCCCGATCTGTAGCAGCAGTGTCACGCTTCTCTTCGCGTGGATCAAGTGATCTGTGGCTTTCCCTCGTGGTTTTCCCACGAGGCTTTCCCACCAGGCTTTCCCACGAGGCTTTCCCACAGGGCTGTCCACGCGCCACGGTGGTGTGAGTCGATCCTCGGCTTGAAAGTCGAGGCAGTTCAGGGAAAACAGGTTTCCCTGGAATGGACTGAGACATCTGGGGGACTCTGGGAATGGTGGCACGACCCTGGAGTACCTCTAGCCTTTCCAGTTGAGAGCGCCTCCTCTTGAGATGCGACGGGAAGGCCGGGAATTCTTTCCCGACCACGCAGGGAAAGGATTCCCACCTCTCGAGCTATGCGGCGGAAACGGGCTCCTCTGGATGTGGGCGAGACTCTCGTTCTTCCTCTCGAGTGGAGATGGTTATGTCAGGGAACTTGTTGAGTTGCCAGCAAGGGTGTGAAGGACCCTTTGGACGTTCCAGAGGTTAGGTGTGATTAGCCTTGAGACACCTCAGCGGAAATGGGCCTCATCTTGCCAGGAAGGGAGAACCTCCCCGATTTTCTCAAGTTGCGTCAGGTGCTCTGAGCTTACCCCTCAGGACCCGCTCTGGGAACTCAGGGACCCGCTCTGGTGGCCTCAGGAAAGGCCAGTCCCTATGCGAGTTGCTCGGGGACCTCTCGGGATTCCTCTCCCGTCGATGCCGGGGCCTAAGACCTTGTGTGGAGTCGGGTCCCGGAGGGCTGAGGTTGCTGACATGGACCTTGGGGTACTTCTGGAGTCTCCCCAGGGCTGTCAGTCCTCGTCTCGAGTGGGGGCATGCACGTGCGCTTTCCTCCCGAGGTGCCAGTAGCAGTGTCACGCTTCCCTTCGCGTGGATCAAGGGATCTGTGGCTTTCCCTCGAGGCTTTCCCCCGAAGATTTCCCACGAGGCTTTCCCACAGGGCTGTGCCACGTGCCCACCGATGTGTGAGTCGATCCTCGGCTTGAAACGTCGAGGCAGTGCGGGGAAAACAGGTTTCCCTGGAATGGACTGAGCCATCTGGGGGACTCCTGGAATGTTGGCACGACCCTGGAGTTCCTCTCGCCTTTCCTGTGGAGAGCGCCTCCTCTTGACATGCGACGGGAACGCCGGGAATTCTTTCCCGACCACTCAGGGAAAGATCCTCCTCTCGAGCTATGAAGGCGGAAACGGGGCTCCTCTGGATGTGGGGGGACTCTCGTGCTTCCTCTCGAGTGGAGACGGGAATGTCGGGGAAATTCCTCAGTTGCAGCAAGGGTGTGAAGGACCCTTTGGAAATTCAAGAGGTTAGGTGTGATTAGCCTTGAGAAACCTCAGCGGTAATGGGCCTCATCTGGCCTGGAAGGGAGGACCTCCTGGATTTTCTCAAGTTGCGGCAGGTGCTCTGGACATACGACGGGGAACTCAGGGATCCGCTCTGGTGGCCTTAGGAAAGGCCAGTCCCCATGCGAGTTGCTGGGGGCCACTCGCGATTCCTCTCCCGACGATGCCGTGGCCTAAGACCTTTTCTGGAGTCAGTGACGGAACATGTGGATTCCTCTCCAGTGCTGACATAGATCTTGAGGAGATTCTGGAGTCTCCCCAGGGGAGTCAGTCCTCGTCTCGAGTGGGGGCATGCACGTGCGCTTTCCTCCGAGCTGTAGCAGCAGTGTCACGCTTCCCGTCGCGTGGATCAAGTGATCTTAGCCTTTCCCTTGAGGCTCTCCCACGAGGCTTTCCCAGGAGGCTTTCCCACATGGCTGTCCCACGTGCCACCGTGGTGTGAGTCGATCCTCGGCTTGAAAGTCGAGGAAGTGCAGAGAAAACAGGTTTCCCTGGAATGGACTGAGACATCTGGGGGACTCTGGGAATGGTGGCCCGACCCTGGATTTCCTCTCGCCTTTACTGTGGAGAGCTCCTCTTTTTGAGATGCGACGGGAACACCGGGAATTCTTTCCCGACCACACAAGGAAAGGATCCCTCCTCTCGAGCTAGGAGGCGGAAACCGCTTTCCTCTGGATGTGGGCGGGACTCTCCTGCTTCCTCTCGAGTGGAGACGGCTTTGTCGGGGAACTTCTTGAGTTGCAGCAAAGGTGTGAAGGACCCTTTGGAAGTTCCAGAGGTTAGGTGTGATTAGCCTGAGACAGGTCAGCGGAAATGGGTCTCATCTCGCCTGGAGGGGAGAACCTCCTGGAATTTCTCGAGTTTCGCCAGGTGCTCGCGACTTACGCCGAGGACAGCAGAGACCCGCTCTGGTGGCCTCAGGAAAGGCCAGTCCCCATGCGAGTTGCTCGGGGCCTCTCGGGATTCCTCTCCCATCGATACCGGGGCCTAAGACCTTGTGTGGAGACGGTGCCGGAACCTGAGGATTCCTCTCCAGTGCTGACATGGATCTTGGGTTACTTCTGGAGTCTCCCCAGGGGAGTCAGTCCTCGTCTCGAGGGGGCATGCACATTCGCTTTCCAACCGAGCTGCAGCAGCAGTGTCAGGCTTCCATTCGCGTGAATCAAGGGATCTGTGGCTTTCCCTCGAGGCTTTCCCACGAGGCTTTCCCACAGGGCTGTCCCACGTGCCACCGTGGTGTGAGTTGATCCTCGGCTTCAAAGTCAAGGAAGTTCAGGGAAAATAGGTTTCCCTGGAATGGACTGAGACATCTGGGGGACTCTGGGAATGGTGACACGACCCTGGAGTTCCTGTCGATTTCCTGTGGAGAGCGCCTCCTCTTGAGATGCGACGGGAATACCGGGAATTCTTCCCGACCACGCAGGGAAAGAATCCCTCCTCTCGAGCTAGGAGGCGGAAACGGGGCTCCTCTGCATGTTGGCGGACTCTCGTGCTTCCTCTCGAGTGGAGATGGGCATGTCAGGGAACTTTTTGAGTTGCAGCAAGGGTGTGAAGGACCCTTGGAAGTTCCAGAGGTTAGGTGTGATTAGCCTCGAGTCGCCTCAGCGGAAATGGGCCTCATCTCGCCCTGGAGGAACAACCTCCTGGATTTTCTCGAGTTGAGGCGGGTGCTCTCGACTTATGTCTGGATCACAGGGACCCGAAATGGTGGCCTCAGGAAAAGCCAGTCCCCATGCCAGTTGCTCGGGAGCCTCTCGGATTTCTCTCCATCGATGCCGGGGCCTAAGACCTGGTGTGGAGTCTGTGCGGGAACCTGAGGATTACTCTCAGTGCTGACATGGATCTTGGGGTTCTTTGGAGTCTCCCCAGGGGAGTCAGACCGCACGTCGAGTGGGGGCATGCTCGTGCGCTTTCTCCCGAGCTGTAGCAGCAGTGTCATGCTTCCCTTCGCGTGGATCAAGGGATCTGTGGCTTTCCCTCGAGGCTTTCCACCAGGCTTCCCA
>NW_017215996.1:0-13511 GCF_001704415.2 Capra hircus
TATTGGCCATATACAAGCCTAAAGAAGAGGTCTCAGGATCAAAACCTACCTGCTGGCACCCTTGACCTTGAACTTCTAGTCTCAAGACCTGTGAACAATAAATTTCTATTATTTAAGCTACCCAGTCTGTGGTATTTTGTTATGCCAGCTTAAGAAGAGTAATATATCAGATTTCCTAGTTCAGATCTTTCTCTCATTCCCTCTTTTTTTTTTGAGCTCTCAGTTACCAAAACAGAAAAAGCAAAAATTATTATCAAACTTTCACACATTATTGTGAATTTGTCTGCTATAAAATTCTGTCATTTTGTGTTAATAGTTTTGAAAGTGCATACATATTTTAAATTGTAAGAGACCATTTTAAAAGATGTGAAATGCATCTTTTAAAAATGTGAAGAATATCTATATTCATAAAAACTCTTTTGATCTTAGAATTTGTTTTGTGTAAACATATATAAAGCTACAGTAACTTACTTTTGACTAGTAATTTCCTTGTGCATAATTTTCAACTTTTTAATTCCAACCTATTTGCCACCAAATTTTACATGCACATCTTGCAGACAATTTTTAAAAAATCTGTTCTTGCAGTTTCTGCATATACTGTCAATCTTGACGTGTTTTGGATTTTCAATTTAGCCTACTTCTCTGTAAGTTGCTTTTTCCTGTCTATACTTTGATATTTCAGGTTTGTTTTTACCCCCCATTTCCTTCTCTATACAGGCTTTGAAATTTATATACCTGCTTTATAGTCTTTTAGTGATTGTCCTTAAAATTTTAACATGCATGCATATGATACTTAACAAATTCTAAGCTCTATGGTTAATCAGCATCTCTAGTTACCTTTAAAAACCATACAAAGATCTTCAAACAATTCTGATTTCTCCTCTGGTCTTACATATGACCATTGTCATTTTGTAGTTTCATTTTTTTCATCAATGTTAAAATAGTTATTTTGTTTCAAATTTTTTGTTTATTCACCTTTACCAATTTCTTTCCTCATGTTTCTTTTGTAATTTCAAACTTTGATTCCATTTTTTTCTTTAGTATATTCTTTAGCTATTGCATTTTTGAGTTTCTATTGCTGCTAAATTTTTTCAAGTTATTTTTCTTTTTCAATCTGGAAATGTTTTTTATTTTATAATTGTTTGCAAAAGACAGTTACAGCAGATGTAAAATTAATTGATAATATTCTCACTCAAATACTTTCAAATTATTATTCATCTGCTTTTTTATTTTAATTTTTGAATTGGTTTTTGATCCATGCATCATCATTCCTTTATAGGTTTTCCAATGTATATATATTTTTTAATTGGCCATAGGTATAAAAATATCCCCTCCCTTTTGAACATCCCTCTGATCTCCTGCACCATCCCACTCCTCTAGACTGATACAAAGCTCCTGTTTAAGTTTCCTGAGCCATACAGTAAATTCTCGTTGGCTGTTTTGCATATGGTAATGTAAGTTTCCATGTTACTCTTTCCATACATCTCACCCCCCTCTCCTTTCCTCTCCCCAGGTCCATAAGTCTATTCTTGTTTTTCCATTGCTCTCCTGTAAATAAATTCTTTAGTACCATTTTTTCTAGATTCCATATATATGCATTAGAATATGATATTTATCTTTCTCTGACTCACTTCATTCTGTACAATAGGTTCTAGGTTCATCCACCTAATTGGAACTGACTCAAATGTATTCCCTTTTATGGCTGAGAAATATTCCATTGTGTATATGTACACTATTTCTTCATCCATTCGTCTGTTGATGGACATCTAGGTTGCTTCCATGTTCTAGCTGTTGTAAATAGTGCTGCAATGAACAGTGGGTTACATGTGTCTTTTTCAATTGGGTTTCCTCAGGGTATATCAGAGAAGGCAATGGCAACCCACTCCAGTGTTCTTGCCTGGAGAATCCCAGAGATGGGGGAGCCTGGTGGGCTGCCATTTATGGGGTTGCACAGAGTCGGACATGACTGAAGTGACTTAGTAGCAGCAGCAGCAGGGTATATACCTAGGAGTAGGATCACTGGGTCATATCAACCAAGATAATCACAATGGTGTGATCATTCACCTAGAGCCAGACATCCTGGAATGTGAAGTCAAGTGGGCCTTAGAAAGCATCACTACGAACAAAGCTAGTGGAGGTGATGGAATTCCAGTGGAGCTGTTTCAAATCCTGAAAGATGATGCTTTGAAAGTGCTGCACTCAATATACCAGCAAATTTGGAAAACTCAGCAGTGGCCACAGGACTGGAAAAGGTCAGTTTTCATTCCAATCCCAAAGAAAGGCAATGCCAAAGAATGCTCAAACTACCACGCAATTACACTCATCTCACATGCTAGTAAAGTAATGCTCAAAATTCTCCAAACCAGGCTTCAGCAATATGTGAACCGTGAACTTCCGATGTTCAAGCTGGTTTTAGAAAAAAGCAGAGGAACCAGAGATCAAATTGCCAACATCCGCTGGATCATGGAAAAAGCAAGAGAGTTCCAGAAAAACATCTATTTCTGCTTTATTGACTATGCCAAAGCCTTTGACTGTGTGGATCACAATAAACTGTGGAAAATTCTGAAAGAGATGGGAATACCAGACCACCTGACCTGCCTCTTGAGAAACCTATATGCAGGTCAGGAAGCAACAGTTAGAACTGGACATGGAACAACAGACTGGTTCCAAATAGGAAAAGGAGTACGTCAAGGCTGTATATTGTCACCCTGCTTATTTAACTTCTATGCAGAGTACATCATGAGAAACGCTGGCTGGAAGAAGCACAAGCTGGAATCAAGATTGCCAGGAGAAATATCATAACCTCAGATATGCAGATGACACCACCCTTATGGCAGAAAGTGAAGAGGAGCTAAAAAGCCTCTTGATGAAAGTGAAAGAGAGTGAAAAATTTGGCTTAAAGCTCAACATTCAGAAAAATGAAGATCATGGCATCTGGTCCCATCACTTCATGGGAAATAGATGGGGAAACAGTGGAAACAGTGTCAGACTTATTTTTGGGCTCCAAAATCACTGCAGATGGTGACTGCAGCCATGAAATTAAAAGATGCTTACTCCTTGGAAGAAAAGTTATGACCAACCTAGATAGCATATTCAAAAGCAGAGACATTACTTTGCCAACAAAGGTCCATCTAGTCAAGGCTATGGTTTTTCCAGTGGTCATGTATGGATGTGAGAGTTGGACTGTGAAGAAAGCTGAGCACCGAAGAATTGATGCTTTTGAACTGTGGTGTTGGAGAAGACTCTTGAGAGTCCTTGGACTGCAAGGAGATCAACCAGTCCATTCTGAAGGAGATCAACCCTGGGATTTCTTTGGAGGAATGATGCTGAAGCTGAAACTCCAATACTTTGGCCACCTGATGCAAAGAGTTGACTCATTGAAAAGACTCTGATGCTGGGAGGGATTGGGGGCAGGAGGAGAGGGGACAGCAGAGGATGAGATGGCTGGATGGCATCACTGACTGGATGGATGTGAGTCTGGGGTGAACTCTGGGAGTTGGTGATGGACAGGGAGACCTGGCATGCTGCGATTCATTCGCAAAGAGTCGGACTCGACTGAGTGACTGACTGCACTAAACTGAACTGATGGTTTTATTCCTAGTTTTTTAAGGAATCTCCATACAATCTTCCATAGTGACTATATCAATTTATATTCCCACCAACAGTGAGCATTCCCTTTTTTCCACACCCTCCCCAGCATTTATTGTTTGTAGACTTTTTGATGATGGCCATTCTGACTAGTGAGTGGTGGCATCTCATTGTAGTTTTGATTTGCTTTCTCTAATAATTTGAGCATCTTTTCATATGTTGTTAGCCATCTGTATGTCTTTGGAGAAATGTCTGTTTAGGTCTTTTTCCCACTTTTTGATTGGGTTGTTTTTTTTCTGGCATTGAGTTGTATGAGCTGCTTGTATATTTTGGAAATTAATCCTTTGTCAGTTGTTTCATTTGCTATTATTTTCTCCCATTCTGAGGGTTGTCTTTTCACCTTGCTTAGTTTCCTTTGCTGTGCAAAAACTTTTAAGTTTAATCAGGTCCACTTGTTTACTTTTGTTTTTATTTTCATTACTCTTGGAGGTGGGTCATAGAGGATCTTGCTTTGATTTATGTCATCGAGTGTTCTGCTCTTATAGTTTCTGGGCCTCTTTGGTAGCAAGTCCAACTTTGTTTGATTATCTTGTTTCTTCTAATTTCATTTTTTACATGTAGCTGTCCAGTTTTCCCAGCACCATTTATTGAAGAGGCTGTCTTTGCCCCATTGTATATTCTTGCCTCTTTGTCAAAAATAAGGTACCCATAGGTGCATGGGTTTATTTCTGGGCTTTCTATCTTGTTCCATTTGTCTATATTTCTGTTTTTTGTGCCAGTACCATACTGTCTTGATGACTGTAGCTTTGTAGTATAATCTGAAGTCAGGAAGGTTGATTCCTCCAGCTCCATTCTTCTTTCAAGACTGCTTTGGCTATTCAGGGTCTTTTGTGTTTCCATATGAATTGTGAAATTTTTGTTCTAGTTCTGTGAAAAATGCCATTGGTAATTTGATAGGGATGCATTGAATCTGTAGATTGCATTTGGTAGTATAGTCATTTTCACAATATTGATTCTTCCTACCCAGGAACATGGAATATCTCTCCATCTGTTTATGTCATCTTTGATTTCTTTCATAGTGTCTTATAATTTTCTGTGTACAGTTCTTTTGTCTCCTTAGGTAAGTTTATTCCTAGATATTTAATTCTTTTTGTTGCAATGGTGAATGGATTGATTCCTTAATTTCTCTTTCTGATTTTTCATTGTTAGTATATAGAAATGCAAGTGATTTCTGTGTATTGATTTTGTATCCTGCAACTTTGCTAAATTCACTGATTAGCTCTAGTAATTTTCTGATACTATCTTTAGGGTTTTCTATGTACAGTATCATGTCATCTGCAAACAGTGAGAGCTTTACTTCTTTTCTGATCTGGATTCCTTTTATTTCTTTTTCTTCTCTGATTGCTGTAGCTAGGACTTCCAGAACTATGTTGAATAATAGTGGTGAAAGTGGACACCCTTGTCTTGTTCCTGATCTTAGGGGAATGCTTTCAGTTTTTCACCATTGAGAATAATGTTTGCTGTAGGCTTATCATATATGGCCTTTACTATGTTGAGGTAGGTTCCTTCTATGCCCATTTTTTGAAGAGTTTTAATCATAAATGGGTGCTGAATTTTGTCAAAGGCTTTTTTCTGCATCTATTGAGATGATCATATGGTTTTTATCTTTCAATTTGTTAATATGGTGTATCACATTGATTGATTTGCATATATTGAAGAATCCTTGCATTCCTGGAATAAACCCAACTTGATCATGGTGTATGAGCTTTTTGATGTGTTGCTGAATTCTGTTTGCTAAAATTTTGTTGAGGATTTTTGCATCTATGTTCATCAGTGATATTGGCCTGTAGTTTTCTTTTTTGTGTTGTCTTTGTCTGGTTTTGGTATCAGGGTGATGGTGGCCTTGTAGAATGAGTTTGGAAGTGTTCCTTCCTCTGCAATTTTTTGAAAGAGTTTTAGAAGGATAGGCATTAGCTCTTCTCTAAATGTTTGATAGAATTCTCCTGTGAAGCCATCTGGTCCTGGGCTTTTGTTTTTTGGGAGATTTTTGATCACAGCTTCAATTTCAGTGCTTGTAATTGGGTTTTCATAATTTCTATTTCTTTCTGGTTCAGTCTTGGAAGATTGAACTTTTCTAAGAATCTGTCCATTTCTTCCAGGTTATCCATTTTATTGCCATATAGTTGTTCATAATAGTCTCATAATCCTTTTGTATTTCTGCATTGTCTGTTGTAACCTCTCCTTTTTCATTTCTAATTTTGTTGATTTGATTCTTCTCTTTTTTTCTTGATGAGTCTGGCTAAAGGTTTGTCAATTTTGTTTATCTTCTCAAAGAACCAGCTTTTAGTTTTATTAATCTTTACTATTGTTTCTTTCATTTCTTTTTCATTTATTTCTGCTTGGATCTTTATGATTTCTTTCCTTCTACTAATTTTGGTTTTTTTTGTTCTTCTTTTTCAGTTGTTTTAGGTGTAAAGTTAGGTTGTCTATTCGATGTTTTTCTTGTTTCTTGGTAGGATTGTATTGCTATAAACTTCCCTCTTAGAACTGCTTTTGCTGCATCCCATAGGTTTTGAGTTGTCATGTTTTCATTGTCATTTGTTTCTAGAAATTTTTTTGATTTCCCTTTTGATTTCTTCAGTAACCTGTTGGTTATTTAGAAATGTGTTGTTTAATCTTGTGTTTGTGTTTCTTACTTTTTTTTTCTTGTAATTGATATCTAGTCTCATAGTGTTTTTAAATTTTCTTAAATTTACTGAGGTTTGATTTGTGACCCAAGATGTGGTCTATCCTGGAGAATGTTCCATGTGCACTTGAGAAGAAGGTGTATTCTTCTGCATTTGGATGGAATAAGAGATCCATCTCATCTAATGTATCATTTAAGACTTGTGTTTCCTTATTAATTTTCTGTTTTGATGATCTGTCCATTGGTGTGAGTGGGTGTTAAAGTCTCCTACTATTATTGTGTTACTGTCAATTTCTCCTTTTATGTCTGTTAGTGTTTGTCTTATGTATTGAGGTGCTCCTATGCATAGATATTTACAATTGTTATGTCTTCCTCTTGGATTGATCCCTTGATCATTATGTAGTGTCCTTTATCTCTTGTAATCTTCTTTATTTTAAGGTCTATTTTGTCTGATATGAGGATTGCTACTCCAGCTTTCTTTTGCTTCCCATTTGCATGGAATATATTTTTCCATCCTCTCACTTTCAGTCTATATGTGTCTTTGTCTGAAGTGGGTTTCTTGTAGACAGCATATATATGGTCTTGTTTTTGTATCCATTCAGCCAGTCTGTGTCTTTTGGTTGGAGCATTTAATCCATTTACATTTAAAGTAATTATTGATATATATGTTCCTATTGCCATTTTCTTAATTGTTTGGGTTGATTTTGTAGATCTTTTTCTTCTCTTGTATTTCTTGACTATATAACCTTTAACATTTGTTGTAAAGCTGGTTTGGTGGTACTGAATTCTCTTTTGCTTGTCTGAAAAGCTTTTTATTTCTCCATCAATTTTGAATGAGATCCTTGCCAGGTACAGTAATCTTGGTTGCCTTTCAGTACTTTAAATATATCCTGCCATTCCCTTCTGGCCTGCAGAGTTTCTGCTGAAAGATCAGCTGTTAAGCATATGGGTTTCCCTTGTATGTTACTTGTTGCTTCTCCCTTGCTGCTTTTAATATTCTTTCTTTGTGTTTAGTCTTTGTTAGTTTGATTAGTATGTGTCTTGGTGTGTTTCTCCTTGGGTTTATCCTGTATGGACTCTTGTGCCTCTTGGACTTGATTGACTATTTCCTTTTCCATGTTGGGGAAATTTTCAACTATAATCTCTTCAAAAATTTTCTCATACCCTTTCTTTTTCTCTTCTTCTGGGACCCCTATAATTCAAATGTTGGTGTGTTTGATATTGTCCCAGAGGTCTCTGAGACTATCCTCAGTTCTTTTCATTCTTTTTACTTTATTCTGCTCTTCAGAAGTTATTTCCACCATTTTATCTTCCAGCTCACTGATTCATTCTTCTGCTTCAGATATTCTGCTATTGATTCCTTCTAGAGTATTTTTATTTCAGTTTGTTTGTTTGTCTCTGTATGTTTATTCTTTAATTCTTCTAGGTCTTTGTTAATTGATTCTTGCATTTTCTCCATTTTGTTTTCAAGGTTTTTGATCATCTTTACTATCATTATTCTGAATTCTTTTTCAGGTAGTTTGATTTCCTCTTCATTTATTTGGACTTCTGTGTTTCTAGTTTTCCTTCATTTGTGTAGTATTTCTCTGCCTTTTTTTTTTTTTAAACTTATTTGTTTGAGGTCTCCTTTTTTTCAAAGGCTTCAAGGTTGAATTCTTTCTTCCTTTTGGTTTCTGCCCTCCTCTTTCTTCCTTTTGGTTTCTGCCCTCTAAGGTTGGTCCAGTGGTTTGTGTAAGCTTCTTATAGGGTGAGATTTGTGCTGAGTTTTTTTTTGTTTTTTTTTTCCTCTGATGGGCAAGGCTGAGTGAGGTGGTAATCCTGTCTGCTGATGATTGGTTTGTATTTTTGTTTTGTTTGTTGTTTAGATGAGGCATCCTGCACAGGGTGCTACTGGTGGTTGGGTGATGCCGGGTCTTGTATTCAAGTGGTTTCCTTTGTGTTCTCACTATTTGATACTCCTAGGGTTAGTTCTCTGGTAGTCTAGGGTCTTGGAGTCAGTGCTCCCACTCCAAAGGCTCAGGCTTGATCTCTGGTCAGGAACAAAGATTCCACAAGTGGTTGTTATGGCATTAAGTGAGATTAAAACAAATATCCAAAAATGAAACCAAAGATGAACCCCAGACAAATGGCAGTTACAAAATCAGGCAAATAATAATTAAAATAATGGAATATACACATATACATATACCCCATGAGCAAAATCAAAACAGTCCAACAAAAGTACAATAGATTGACCAAACAAAGGAAATCAAAAATTATATTTACCAGTTAAGAACAAAACTAACTAAAGCACAAACTGAAAACAAAACTAAAGCAAGGTGCCAAGTGGGGAATAAAGCAATGAAAACAAAACTAACAAATATGTTGAGAGGAAAGGAAAGAAAAGAAAGAAAAATAGATATGCAAAGTTAAATAGAGGTAGAAGAAGATTTATATACATTAAAGATTAACTGCAAGGGAAAAGAACAGTAGGAAAGGCAAACAAGGAATAAATGTAGAAAAAATATAATAGGTTTAAAAATTAAAATTAAAATTATAAAAAAGAGAAAAGAAAAAAAAAGAAAAGAAAAAAAAAAAAAGGAAAACTCCACAGAACTGCAAAAGCCCAAAAGAGCAGAGGTTTATAACAATAAAAAAAGTGTGACTGAATATACATATACACCCATAAGCAAAATCAAAACAGTCCAACAAAAATAAAGTACAATAGATTGACCTGGTGAACAAAGGAAACCAAAAATTATATCTACCAGAACAAAACTAACTAAAGCACAATGGAAAACAAAACTAAAGCAAGGTGCCAATTGGGGAATAAAGCAATGAAAATAAAACTAACAAATATGTTGAGGAAAGAAAGGAAAGAAAGAAAAGAAAGAAATAATAGATATGCAAAGTTAAATAGAGGTAGATAAAGAAGATTTATATACATTAAAGATTAACTGCAAGGGGAAAAGAACAGTAGGAAAAGCAAACAAAGGAATAAATGTAGAAAAATAATAATAGGTTTAAAAAAATTAAAAAAAAAGAGAAAAAAAAAAAGAACTGCAAAAGCCCAACGTAAGGCAGAGGTTTATAACAACAATAAAAATGTGACTGAGAAAAAAAAAAAAAAAAAAGCTCAAAAGCTTAATTAGATTTCATAAAGGAAAAACTGACTTCAACCAAGGGGGGGCTGGAAAACGCCAAAAGAATCTATAACAATAATAAATGTTTTTCTTGAGTCACTGCTGTCAGAGTCCTTTCCCTTGCTGGGAGTCACAGTCCACTTCACCTCCCTAGGATGCCCTCTAACACTGTACTGATCTCTGGACCTGCTGTGGGGCAGCTCAGATTCTAATCTGGTCCTACTCCTGTGTGTTCTTGCCTCCAATGTCCACAGCTATCAGAACTAGTTTTTGAGGGAGTTCTCATTGATCTTTTATATATTCCACAGACACAGTCTGCCCGTTGATCATGTGAATTTAATCTACAGCTTGTAGTGGGAGGTTTGGGTCTTCTTCCTTAGCACACTGCCCCTGGATTTCAAGTGTGGTTTTATTTCCACTTCTACATGTGGGTCATCCACTGGGATTTGTTCCTGAGGCTGCCCTGGAGGACTTGGGTTTGCCCCTGTGAGGGCCAGGTGTGGAGGTGGTGCAGCTGCTTGGGCAGGGGTTCTGGCAGCACCAGGTATTCAGGGGAGTTGGTGGCTAGGGCAGCAGGAAATACGTGCTCTAGAAGGGTATGGCAACCAGTATGGCCAATATGCTCCAGTATTCTTGCCTGGAGAACCCCTCCCTGACAGAGAAGCCTGGCAGGCAGTCTACAGAGTCACAAGGAGTCGGACACAGCTGAAGTGACCCTGTGTGCATAGGTGCAAGACCTTTTTTTGTCTGTGGCAGCTCTGCCCAGTGAGAGTTGAGCATGAAGGTCATGCAGGTGCTTGGCTTGCAGGGACTATGGCAGCACCAAGTGTGCAGGGACACAGACTGCCTCTGCCACAGGAGTTATGGCCCTATAGAGTCTTTTTTTGAGCCTCTTGTAGCTGGTGATCAGAAGGCCTCTTTGGCCAGTCTTTCTTGTAGCTCTGCCTATTCAGGTACTTAGAGGGCTTTCTTGCCTGGGGTCCTTCTCTGTTGTTTGGTGCATCAGGCACATAGAGGTCCGTGACTGCAGTCCTACTCTGTAGACTGGTGCATCGGTCACTTAAAGGAGGACACTGGGTGGGGTCCTACTCTGTAGTTCAGTGTGTCAGGTGTTTGATGGGTCAGCCTCTCTATTGTTCAGCTGCCAGTGCTGGCATGTGGGGGGAGAGAGAGCTATGGTGATGGCTCCACCCCCTACACGTGACTCAGCAGTATTGCCTTGCTTTCATGGCTGCCTGGCTTTGCTCCACAGGCATATCCCACCACAATCTCCTCCCTCACATCCTCACGATCTGTCCTCCAAAGTCAGCAGCAGCCCTCACCCAGGGATTGCTCCACAATCTCTAAACTCCAGTTTCCAGCCCTGCACCCTCTGGGTATGTATGGCTGTGGCAAGGACCGTCAGATTCTCATTCCATTTAGGCTGCCACAGATCAGCTCTTTCACAATCAGACTTAAGCGTTTCTCCTCTGACTCAGACAATTGCCCTGATATGGGGATTGGACCCCTGCTTTAGTTCCCCCATCCACCGAGGGCAGGTCTAGTCCTACTAATACTCCTGTTTTGCCCCCTAGTTCCTTTGTCCTACCGAGTTTTTCACGGGTCTATATATTCTTTTCTGTTGGCCAGGTACTCCTGTCTGCTCTCAGCTGGTGTTCTGCATGCACTTCTGTGTCTGAAGGTGTATTGCTGATATATCCGTAGAGAGAGATGTACTCCATGTCCACCCACTCCTCTGCCATCTTTGTACCCCAGTGTTCATTGCAGCACTGGTTACCATAAGTAGGACATGGAAGCAACCTAGATGTCCATTGGCAGAGAGTTAGATAAGGAAGTTGTGGTACACATACACAATGGAATGTTACTCAGTTATAAAAAGGGATGCATTTGAGTCAGTTCTAATGAGGTGGATGAACCTTGAGCCTATTACACAGAGTGAAGTAAATCAGAAAGAGAAAAAACAAATGCAGTGTATAAACTCATATATGTGGAATTTAGAAAGACAGTACCAATGATCCTACATGCAGGCAGGATGACACAGATGTAAAGAACAGACTTTTGGACTCAGTGGGAGAAGGTGAGGGTGGGATGATTGGAGAGAATAGCATTGAAACATGTACATTACCAAATGTAAAATAGATGACCAGTGCAAGTTTAATGCATGAAGCTAGGCACCAAAAGCCCATTTTCTGGGACAACCCAGAGGGATAGGCTAGGGAGGGGTTAGGATTGAGGGGACATGTGTATACCTGTGGCCAATTCATGTTGCCGTATGGCAAAAAACATCACAATATTGTAAAGTAATTATTCTTCAACTAAACTAAATAAATTTAAAAAAGAAAATGCTTTCTAAGACACAAAGCACAGATTTTAATGCTACAGGAATAAACAAACATTTCTCATTGGCAAAAAATGTGTTGATTATAACGATTCTTTCTTGATTAATAAAGACATATTTGAACCTACGTATAATGATTTAACATTGATAGCCTGAAGCCGCAATTACTTTTTCACCAACCTAAACACATCTCTGCCTCCCTTCTCTAAATGTGCTGATCCTCCATGGCTCAACTGAATTCCTATTCCTTCCTATTCTTCCTCTTCTGGTCACATAATTATAGTTAACTTTGAATTCCCTTGCTTTGGGACTCCCATTTTGGAGGTTTGCATTGTCATTTAGATATCTTATGGCTTTTTAGTTGCTTTGCATGTGCTTACTTTGTCTTTCAGACTGCACAGAAAGGGTCTAATTACAGAACTCTTTTATGTGCACAATAGGGGGCTTACCTGGTGGCTCAGATGGTAAAGAATCTACTGCAATGCTGGAGACCCAGGTTCCATCCCTGGGTTAGGAAGATTCTCTGGAGAAGGAAATGGCAACCCACTTCAGAATTCTTGCCTGGAGACTTCCATGGACAGAGGAGCCTGGTGGGGTACAGTCCCTGTGGACAGAAAGAATCAGAGGAGGCTGAGTGACTAACACTTATTTACACTTACAGAAAGTACATAGTGCTCAGCCCATCTTTGGGCCCTCGAGATAGAGGCTTGCTTGATTCACTTTGTGACAGCCTGCAGCATCAGACAACTAGAACGGATGGAGTAGTGAAGACTCAAGACTGAGGGAAAATGCAGAGATAACGAGGATGATGATGAGAGTGTAAATTCCTAGGCAGGTGGATAAGAAATCTGGGGCCCCTGAGGAGGAGAAAGGGATCTGGGGCTCTCAAGGAGGAGATAGGGGTCTGGAATTCTCAAGGAGGACAAATGTTTTTTTCCTACATTCCTTAGTAAGGATTATATAACAATAATGTATCCTGTTTTGAGAACAAGTTTCTCCTTCCTGAAAACCCTTCTGACAAATCCTGCTAGCTTAAAATGTATATATGGGAGTGGTTCTAGTAAGATCTAGTAAGTGGTTCTAGTGGATCTAGTAAGATCTTTACAACCTTGAGACATTCTTTTGATTTATTGTAAACAACCAATTAAAGAGTATATAATTCTCTTGCTAAGACTAGGGATTGGGGCACTCTCCATCCCCCCTTCTGATGTCTACGTTGGAAGCTTTCTTTGTCCTTTTTTATACTTTAGTAAAACTCTGCTACACAAAACCTCTTGAGTGATCAAGCCTGGTCTCTGGTCCTGAAGCTAAATCTTCTTCAGAGATCACAAATCCCTTCACCATAAGCTATCAATGATAATGGTGACTGGGCCTCCAGAGAGTGTCCTGGTAACTACAAGTTCATATCACAGCTTGCTTATGGGTTTCTTGTTGAAGTTTCTATTTCTTGAGATTGCTAAGGAAAAAAAAAAGTCCATGCTCAGAGAATGAGCATAAATGAGCTACAAAATTCTCAGCCAGACGGTCTGGATATCAAAACATGATGTCATGTTTGGCCCTTGGCTGGCTCATTCCATTCCTCGCCTATAGCTCAGTTGCGTAAAGAATCTGCCTGCAATGCAGGTTCAGTTCCTGGGTCAGGAAGTTCTCCTGGAGAAGGATAGGCTACCCACTCCAGTATTCTTGGGCTTCCCTGGTGGCTCAGCTGGTAAAGAATCTGCCTGCAATATGGGAGACCTGGACTTGATCCCTGGGTTGGAAGATCCCCTGGGAGAAG
>NW_017215997.1:0-13511 GCF_001704415.2 Capra hircus
GTCGGCTGAGGCCACCAGACGCGGTGTTTCCTGATGTCTCCGTTCTATTAGTCAGAGGCACCTGCCGCAACTCGAGAAAATCCAGGAGGTTCTCCCTTCCAGGCGAGATGAGGCCCATTTCCGCTGAGGCGTCTCGAGGCTAATCACACCAAACCTCTGGAACTTCCAAAGGGTCCTTCACACCCTTGCTGCAACTCAAGAAGTTTCCGACATACCCGTCTCCACTCGAGAGGAAGCACGAGAGTCCCGCCCACATCAGAGGAACCCCGTTTCCGCCTCCTAGCTCGAGAGGAGGGATCCTTTCCCTGCATGGTCGGGAAAGAATTCCCGGCGTTCCCGTCGCATCTCAAGAGGAGGCGCTCTCCACAGGAAAGGCGAGGAACTCCAGGGTCGTGCCACCATTCCCAGAGTCCCCAGATGTCTCAGTCCATTCCAGGGAAACTTTTTTCCCTACACTGCCTCGACTTTCAGGACGAGGATCGACTCACACCACGGTGGCACGTGGGACAGCCCTTTGGGAAAGCCTCGAGGGAAAGCCACAGATCCCTTGATCCACGCGAAGGGAACCATGACACTGCTGCTGCAAGCTCGGGAGGAAAGCGCACGTGCATGCTCCCACTCGAGACAAGGACTGACTCCCCTGGGGAGACTCCAGAAGTTACTCCAAAATCCATGTCAGCACTGGAGAGGAAACCTCAGGTTCCGGCACCGACTCCACACAAGTTATTAGGCCCCGGCACGACGGAAGGGAATCCCGAGAGGTCCCGTGCAACTTGCATGGGGACTGGCCTTTCCTGAGGCCACCAGAGAGGGTCCCTGAGGCCCCGTCGTAGGTCGAGAGCACCTGCCGCAACTTGAATAAATCCAGGAGGTTCTCCCTTTCAGGCGAGATGAGGACCATTTCTGCTGAGACGTCTCGAGGCTAATCACACCTAACCTCTGGAAGTTACAAAGCGTCCTTCACACTCTTTCTGCAACTCAAAGAAGTTCCCCGACATACCCGTTTCCACTCGAGAGGAAGCACGAGTGTCCCGCCCACATCCAGATGAGCCCCGTTTCCGCCTCATAGCTCAACAGGAGGGATCCATTCCCTGCGTGGTCGGGGAAGAATTCCCTGTGCGTTCCCGGTCACATCTCAAGAGGGAGGCGCTCTCCACAGGAAAGGCGAGAGGTACTCCAGGGTCGTGCCACCATTCCCAGATCCCCCAGATATCTCAGTCCATTCCACGGAAGCCTGTTTTCCCTGGCACTGACTCAACTTTCAAGACGAGGATCGACTGACACCACGGTGGCACGTGGGACATCACCTTGGGAAAGCGTCGTGGGAAAGCCTGGTGGGAAAGCGTCCTGGGAAAGCCTCGCTTAAAGCCTCGAGGGAAAGCCACTGATCCTAGGATACACGGAAGGGAAGCGTGACACTGCTGCTACAGTTCGGGAGGAAAGTGCACGTGCATGCCCCCACTCGAGACGAGGACTGACTCCCCTGGGGAGACTCCAAGAAGTACCCCAAGATCCATGTCAGCAACTGGAGAGGAATTCTCAGTTTCCGACACCGACTCCACACAAGGTCTTAGGCCCTGGCATCGATGGGAGAGGAATCCCGAGAGGACCCCGAGCAAATCGCATGGGGACTGGCCTTTCCTGAGGCCACCAGAGCGGGTCCCTGAGGTCCCCGTCAGTAATTCGAGAGCACCTGCCGCAACTTGAGAAAATCCAGGAGGTTCTCCCTTCTTGGCGAGATGAGGCCCATTTCCACTGAGTTCTCTCACGGCTAATCACACCTAACCTCTGGAACTTCCAAAGGGTCCTTCACACCCTTTCTGCAATTCAAGCAGATCACCAACATACCAGTCTCCACTCGAGAGGAAGAACGAGAGTTCCCGCCCACATCCAGAGGAGCCCCGTTTCCGACTCCTAGCTCGAGAGGAGGGATCCTTTCCCTGCGTGGTCGGGAAAGAATTCCCGGCGTTCCCATCGCATCTCAAGAGGGGCGCTCTCCACAGGGAAGGCGAGAGGAACTCCAGGGTCGTGCCACCATTCCCAGAGTCCCACAGATGTCTTAGTCCATTCCAGGGAAACCTGTTTTCCCTGCACTGCCTCGACTTTCAAGAAGAGGTTCGACTCACACCAAGGTGGCAGGTGGGACAGTCCTGTGGGAAAGCGTCGTGGGAAAGCGTCGTGGGAAAGCCTCGAGGGAAAGCCACAGATCCCTTGATCCTCGCGAAGGGAAGCTCAACACTGCTGCTACAGCTCGGAGGAAAGCTCACGTGCATGCCCCGACTCGAGACGAGGACTGACTCCCTGGGGAGACTCCAGAAATACCCCAAGATACATGTCAGCACTGGAGAGGAATCCTCAGGTTTTGGCACAGACTCCACACAAGATCTTAGGTCCCGGCATCGACGGGAGACGAATCCCGAGAGACCCATGAGCAACTCGCATGGGGACTTCCCTTTCGTGAGGCCACAAGAGGGGGTCCCTGATGTCACCGTCGTAAGTCGAGAGCATCTGCTGCAACTCGAGAAAATCCAGGAGGTTCTCCTCTCCTGGCGAGATGAGGCCCATTTCCGCTGAGGGGTCTCGAGGCTAATCACACCTAAACTCTGGAACTTCCAAAGGGTCATTCACACCCTTGCTGCAACTCAAGAAGTTCCCCAACATATTCGTCTCCACTCGACAGGAAGCACGAGAGTCCCGCCCACATCCAGAGGAGACCCGTTTCCGCCTCCTAGCTAGAGAGGAGGGATACTTTCCCTGCGTGGTCGGGAAAGAATTCCCGGCGTTCCCGTAGCATCTCAAGAGGAGGCGCTCTCCACAGGAAAGGCGAGAGGAACTCCAGGGTCGTTTCACCATTCCCAGAGCCCCCAGATGTCTCAGTCCATTCCAGGGAAACCTGCTTTCCCTGCACTGCCTCGACTTTCAAGCCGAGGATCGACTCACACCACGGTGGCACGTGGGACAGCCCTGTGGGAAAGCCTCGTGGGAAAGCCACAGATCACTTGATACTCGCGAAGGGAAGCGCGGACACTGTTGCTAAAGCTCGGGAGGAAAGCGCACGTTCATGCCCCCATTCGAGACGAGGACTGTCTCCCCTGGGGAGACTCCAGAAGTACCCCAAGATCCATGTCAGCACTGGAGAGGAATCCTCCGGTTCCGCCACCTACTCCACACAAGGTTTTATGCTCCGGCATCGACGGGAGAGGAATCCCTAGAGGCCCCCGAGTAACTCGACATGGGGACCGTCCTTTCGATATGCCACCAGAGCGGGTCCCTGAGGTCCCCGTCGTAAGTCGAGAGCACCTGCCACAACTCGAGAAAATCCAAGAGGTTCTCCCCTCCAGGCGAGATGAGGCCCATTTCCGCTGAGGCGTCTGGAGGCTAATCACACCTAACCTCTGGAACTTCCATAGGGTACTTCACACCCTTGCTGCAACTCAAGAAGTTCCCCGACATACCCGTCTCCAGTCGAGAGGAAGCACGAGAGTCCCGCCCACATCCAGAGGAGCCCCGTTTCAGCTTCCTAGCTCGAGAGGAGGGATCCTTTCCCTGCGTGTTCGGGAAAGAATTTCTGGCGTTCCCGTTGCATCTCAAGAGGAGGCACTCTCCACAGGAAAGGCGAGAGGACTCCAGGGTCGTTCCCCCATTCCCAGAGTCCCCCAGATTTCTCAGTCCATTCCAGGGAAACCTGTTTTCCCTGCACTGCCTCGACTTTCAAGCCGAGGATCGACTCACACCACGGTGGCACGTGGGACAGCCCTGTGGGAAAGCATCGTGGAAAAGCCTCCTGGGAAAGCCTGGAGGGAAAGCCACAGATCCCTTGATCCACGCGAAGGGAAGCGTGACACTGCTGCTACAGCTCGGGAGGAAAGCGCACGTGCATGCCACCACTTAGAGGAGGACTGACTCCCCTGGGGAGACTCCAGAAGTACCCCAAGATCCATGTCAGCACTGGAGAGGAATCCTCAGGTTCCGGCACCGACTCCACACAAGGTCTTAGGCCCCGGCATCGACGGGAGAGGAATCCCTAGAGGGCCCCGTGCAACTCGCATGGGGACTGGCCTTTCCTGAGGCCACCAGAGGGGGTCCCTGTGTTCCCCGTCGTAAGTCGAGAGCACCTGCCGCAACTCGAGAAAATCCAGGAGGTTCTCCCCTCCAGGCAAGATGAGGTCCATTTGCGCTGAGGCGTCTCGAGGCTAATCACACCTAACCTCTGGAACTTCCAACGGGTCCTTCACACCCTTGCTGCAACTCAAGAAGTTTCCCGACATACCCGTCTCCACTCGAGAGGAAGCACGAGAGTTCCGCCCACATCCAGAGGAGCCCCGTTTCCGCCTCCTAGCTCGAGAGGAGGGATCCTTTCCCTGCGTGGTCGGGAAAGAAATTCCAGCGTTCCCGTTGAATCTCAAGAGGAGGCACTCTCCACAGGAAAGGCGAGAGGAACTCCAGGGTCGTTCCCCCATTCCCAGAGTCCCCCAGATTTCTCAGTCCATTCCAGGGAAACCTGTTTTCCCTGCACTGCCTCGACTTTCAAGCCGAGGATCAACTCACACCACGGTGGCACGTGGGACAGCCCTGTGGGAAAGCTGCCGGGAGCCAGTGTGAGGAATCCCGCCCGTGACAAGGTCATGAGGAAGGAAGCTGACATTCGCAAGGCGTGCTCAGACTTCAGGGACCCCTCTGGAAATTCCTAAGCATGTACCACAACAAAAATCTGCCGGCTTTTGTGCTCTGCTTTTCCACTCTTCTGACATTTTCTGGAAAAAGTCAATTCAGGGTTTCAGTCTTCTGCATTTGAAAGAGTGTTTCAATCTAAAAACCCCTCCGATGGCTTTCTAACCTGCCTGCAGGACTCTGCGAGTGTGATTGTTTGAGGCCTCCTGACTGCAGGAGGCACAGGAAGCTTAAAACATCCTAGGAATGTAGGGGCTTCCGAAGAGTCAAAATCTTTAGAATAGGACTGATTAAAAGTTTCATTTGTTGAGTCAATGCTTGCTGCCAAATTTTCATATCCTTTATTTTTAGATATAGTTGGTATATAGAAAAACAAGTAGTAGACCTGGTATTAGCAACATTAGATCTTTGAGTTAAGTACCTTCTTTGTTATATCCCACTGCACCTTTGTTCTATAGAGATGTAACTTTAATGCTTTAAGGAGATGCAAATTAAAGAAAAACACTTCGGGGGAAACAAAATCAACATTCATTAAGGAAGAGAGCTAAAAAGTGTTAACAAGCTTCTTGGCCAGAAGATAATGTAAATCACCTGAGACCTTTTGTATACAAAATGATGTATAGAAAGAGTCTGGGCTGCGAACGCTACATAATTCTGTGTTACCCGTTGATCTCCATGTTTTATCAAAAGTATAAAAGGCCTTCTGAACAATAAAGGATCGGACCAGTTTCTCGAACTAGTCTCTCGGCCTGGTTTCTTGGGACTCTGGCTCCCCCCATGTCTCTCTCTCTCCTCTTCTCTCCCCTTCCCTCTCTCTGCTCTTTACTTTAACTTCAGGCTGAATCTCCATCTGGGGCGCAGAGGCTCGCCAGGTCTACTTACTTGCCCCGGCTGTTAAGACCCGCACGAAAGGGAGCTTAAGGCGAGGCACCCTTAGATATTCAAGCGGGCGCCGGTGGCCCAACGTAGATGGTGCAGATTCCTTGTCTGGAATTTTATTGGCCTTCCGCGTAAACCAAGCTATTCAGCCCTCTTCCTCCACTTAATCTTCTTATTACACTATAGTTTCTTAATCTAATCTTACATTAATAAACAAACAAGTCTTTCCACGCCAACGCCGTCCACCCTTCGAATTCCCTGGATCCACCGGGCCAGGACCCCGGCAAGTGGCGCCCGGAACAGGCTATTCGAAGGTAGGTTCCTCGGAGCAAAAGCTCCCCCCGGAGCACTCTCTGCTGCTCCCCCCGGAGCCCTCTCCGTTGCTCCCCCCGGAGCACTCTCTGTTGCTCCCCCCGGAGTGACTTAATCACTCCCCCCGGAGTACTTTCGGGTACTCCCCCAGTGTTGAGTGTTCGGGACGGCTAGGACCCCACTCAGGGTGCCGCGGACCCCCCTGTAGGATAGACAGGGTGAGGAAGAGTGGGAAGTGTTCAAGGGTTTAAGAGAAACCTGGTGCTCTAGAGGTTGAAAAGAAACCTGCTATCCTAGGGTTAAAAACAAAACCCCCCTCGCCAGAGGTAAAACCTTTTGTTGAGGTAGACTTTTCTATAAGACTTAATTTTCTGACATGGGTAACAGTGAATCAAAAGAAAGACAGCTTTTTATAGGAGTAATCTTGCAGTTACTAACTAAACGAGGAATTAAAGTTAAAAATTCCAATATTCATTCATTTTTTTCCTTTGTACAAGAACAGTGTCCCTGGTTTCCAGAAGAAGGCACTGTTAACTTAGACACCTGGGAGAGAGTAGGAAAACAGCTAAAAACTTACTATACTTTGCATGGGCCTGTAAATGCTTTTGCTCTGTAAAATATGATTACAAATGTTCTGGACCCCTGTCATGAGGCTGTTAGATAGCCTATGGGAGAGGCTATAGCGGTAAATGGTAGTGGGTCTCCACCTTCTATGCAGATCGTATTTTCTGCCATTGGCAAACAAAAGGAGAGAGACTCCTCTTCCTCCCGAGGAAGGAGGGTGCTTACAGGACGCAGCGGCCGAGCGCCCTGGAGAGCCCCCTCCCCCTCTACACAAACCAAACCTTTAAAAAAGTTATCTTATTTAAGGCGACCACTGCAACCTCTGCTTGCGCCTCCCCAGGGCTTAAGAACTCCCCACTTTATATCCAAAGCCTCCCAGAACATTGCTTAAGTTTGAAAACGATAGTGACAATATTTTTGAGCAAAAGAGCTTTTAAAACAGAGCTTGCTCCTTGCATAAAATCCCCTCAGGAGGGGCCTCACCCAACAAAAAAAAAAGAAAAAGGAAGAAAAACAGAAAAAAAAAATATTCGTAATAAAAAGGACTTTACAAATGCAAAATGTTTCTCTTGAGGCCAAATAGAACATGTTTTGCCAAAATGTCCTGCTAAACAGACACAACAACCCGTACCAAACAACCCCAGGTAGCTCAGGCCTAGACCTCAGTTCCACCACTTCAATAATATTAACCCCTGATGTGCCAGTGACTCAGATTCCAATGAGAGTGGCTAGTCCCCTGCCTGAGGACATTGTAAGACTTGTACTGGGGCATAGCTTGCTTTCTTTTCAAGAAATTTCGGTAGTGTCTTGTGTAGTAAATTCTGATTATACTGAAAAAACTGAAGTTTTGATCTCGCCACCTGCTAAAACTGTGCAATTAATAAAAATTAAAAAAAAAATAATAGCACAGCTTTTGCTTTTACCTTATTACCAAACAGAAAAACCAGACAAAAAAAGCCCCAGAGGATCTAGATCTAGCTTTTTGGGTGCAAAAAATTGCAGCTTCTAGGCCTTTAAAAGATTTTTTAATTCAAAGATATAAAATGTCATGGCTGTTAGACAATAGACAAGACGTTTCTTACATTGCTGAGAGACTAGCGCAGCTCCTGGCCAACATATACTACTGAAAAGGAGTTAGAAAAAGTGGTATGCAGGATAAAAATGCTATAGAGTAAGAGGTGAGAGAGAGTTTAAAACCTTGGTGAATAGTGAGCTCCCCGTTGCTGGAAGTTTTCAAGCTAAGATTAAATGGTTACTTGTCATCTAAAAGGCTATAGACCAGATTTGGGTTATAAAAAGATCATTAGAAAAGCTTATAAAGATATTGTGTAACACCTCTTTTCTTGCTTCTTATATTTGGGTCTAGTGATATGGTTTTTTGGATAACAAAAATTACTCAGAAACGGCCTATGAAAACTATTCTGATTAATGGCAAGTCTATTGTGGGGTTATTAGACACAGGAGCAGACGTTTCTTGCATTTCAGGAAAAGACTGGCCTAGCTCCTGGCCCACCTCCTGGCCCACACATACTACTGAAAATAACTTGGTGGGGATAGGAAGAGCCCCCACAGTAGCCAAAAGTGCAAAAATTTTAGATTGGCAATTTGAGGACACCCGTGGAACTTTCCAACCGTATGTAGTCCCTTCACTCCCCCTTACCCTGTGGGGGAGGGACATGCTATCTCAAATGGGAGTGTTACTTTTTAGCCCTGATGATAAAGTGACCTCTCAGATGCTGCAGATCGGCTATGATCCATCAAAAGGATTGGGTAAACAACAGACAAGAATAATTGAGCTAATTTGCCCAACTCCTCGCAAGCTATATACTGGATTGGGATATCCAAATTTATAATGAAGGCCATTGTTTTTGCTGCCTACCCCATTACATGAAAATTTCAAGATCCGGTGTGGGTGGAACAGTGGCCTCTGCCTAAGGAAAAATTACTGACATGTTAATTAAAAAGATTAATTCAAATATACTGATTTATTAAATTGTTTAATAAAGAACCATCAAAAATTGTACTTCCATATAACAGAGAACAACTTGATGCTTTTCAAATGTTTGATGATTGGCAGATTGCTATAGGAAATTCTTGTGATCAGATCTTGCATCATTTACCCTCACGTGCTTTGTTAATTCAAAAATTAAAAAGAGAGAAATTAAGTATAGTTTTCCCCCATCAGATTTTACAACATGTTCTCTTTGTAATAAGTTAAATGCTGATTCGTTTGAAACAGTAAAATAAAAAGCCATTAGTAAAGCAAAAAGATCTCCTCCAGATAACAAAAAGATCCCGACCCAAAATTTACTGCGGGTCGAGGAAGTGTTTATATTTTTTTCCACAGGGTGCAGATTCGTCAACTTGGATCCCGGACAGACTGATTCGCCACAAAAGAAAAAGGGAACTTCTCTGCCACCACCACCGCGGGAAACAGCCGCGCACCAAAAGCTGCGGGCGGGGCCAGCCTGACTGACGGAACCCAGTGCACCGCACTCGCAGCCCCATAACAGCGCCAGTGTCAGAGGGCGGGGTGAAGGCCGCTGCTCCTACCGGCAAAAGAGGCAAAAGAAACATCAAGATCCCGGCAGGACTAACAGCTGCTGCAGCACAAACTCCAACCAGAAAATGACTCTATTTACTCTATTTTGGCTTGTCTATCCTCTCCTTATGTTCTTCTTTTCACCAATGATTCCAGAAAACTTAATGTACCTAATGTAGCGACTTGTGAACCATGGATGTTTTCATCTTGTTTAACTCCTCAAAGTAATGTCTGCTCTTCTGTGGTTTTAAAGATGTCCTATAACTGTAACAACTTATTGATATGATAATTATGTTCTTGCTGTGTTACAACAACTGTTATTGTTACTACAACAGCAATCATTGACTCAACAAGTGTAAATGCCCAATATGTTAAAAAATCAAGGTTTAGGTATTTTGGAACAGCTCAGATATTAGTTTAGACTTAGGGAAACTTCATAATCAGATTCAGACCTTGGAACACTCCCGATTAGATTTTACCACCGCAGGAGAAGCCAATGACTTTTCCCACACTTTCTCTAACTTCATTTCTGAAGACTGTTCTGTCTACTGTCTATAATCTTGCTCCTCATAATCATACTTCCCTATATTGTCTAGATTCTTCGGCAGAGCATTCGGAATCTCGAGACCGAACTGCACCTGATTTTAAACATAAATAATCAATTATTTAAAATTAAAAAGGGTGAGATGCCGGGAGCCAGAGTGAGGAATCCCGCCCGTGACAAGGTCATGAGGAAGGAAGCTGACATACGCAAGGCGTGCTCAGACTTCAGGGACCCCTCTGGAAATTCCTAAGCATGTACCCCAACAAAAATCTGCCGGCTTTTGTGCTCTGCTTTTCCACTCTTCTGACATTTTCTGGAAAAAGTCAATTCAGGGTTTCAGTCTTCTGCATTTGAAAGAGTGTTTCAATCTAAAAACCCCTCCGATGGCTTTCTAACCTGCCTGCAGGACTCTGCGAGTGTGATTGTTTGAGGCCTCCTGACCTGCAGGAGGCACAGGAAGCTTAAAACATCCTAGGAATGTAGGGGCTTCCGAAGAGTCAAAATCTTTAGAATAGGACTGATTAAAAGTTTCATTTGTTGAGTCAATGCTTGCTGCCAAATTTTCATATCCTTTATTTTTAGATATAGTTGGTATATAGAAAAACAAGTAGTAGACCTGGTATTAGCAACATTAGATCTTTGAGTTAAGTACCTTCTTTGTTATATCCCACTGCACCTTTGTTCTATAGAGATGTAACTTTAATGCTTTAAGGAGATGCAAATTAAAGAAAAACACTTCGGGGAAACAAAATCAACATTCATTAAGGAAGAGAGCTAAAAAGTGTTAACAAGCTTCTTGGCCAGAAGATAATGTAAATCACCTGAGACCTTTTGTATACAAAATGATGTATAGAAAGAGTCTGGGCTGCGAACGCTACATAATTCTGTGTTACCCGTTGATCTCCATGTTTTATCAAAAGTATAAAAGGCCTTCTGAACAATAAAGGATCGGACCAGTTTCTCGAACTAGTCTCTCGGCCTGGTTTCTTGGGACTCTGGCTCCCCCCATGTCTCTCTCTCTCCTCTTCTCTCCCCTTCCCTCTCTCTGCTCTTTACTTTAACTTCAGGCTGAATCTCCATCTGGGGCGCAGAGGCTCGCCAGGTCTACTTACTTGCCCCGGCTGTTAAGACCCGCACGAAAGGGAGCTTAAGGCGAGGCACCCTTAGATATTCAAGCGGGCGCCGGTGGCCCAACGTAGATGGTGCAGATTCCTTGTCTGGAATTTTATTGGCCTTCCGCGTAAACCAAGCTATTCAGCCCTCTTCCTCCACTTAATCTTCTTATTACACTATAGTTTCTTAATCTAATCTTACATTAATAAACAAACAAGTCTTTCCACGCCAACGCCGTCCACCCTTCGAATTCCCTGGATCCACCGGGGCTGGACCCCGGCAGAAAGCCTCGTGGGAAAGCCTCGTGGGAAAGCCTCAATGGAAAGCCACGGATCCCTTGATGCACGCGAAGGGAAGCGGGACACCGCTGCTACAGCTCGGGTGAAAGCGCACGTGGATGCCCCCACTCGAGTAGAGGACTGACTTCCCTGGGGAGACTCCAGAAGTACCGCAAGATCCATGTCAGCACTGGAGAGGAATCCTCAGGTTCCGGAACTGACTCCACACAAGGTCTTAGGCCCCAGCATCGATGGGAGAGGAATCCCGAGAGGCCCCCGAGCAACTCGCATGGGGACTGGCCTTTCCTGAGGCCACCAGAGCGGGTCCCTGAGGTCCCCGTCGTAAGTCGAGAGCACCTGCCGCAACTCGAGAAAATCCAGGAGGTTCTCCCCTCCAGGCGAGATGAGGCCCATTTCCGCTGAGGCGTCTCGAGGCTAGTCACACCTAACCTCTGGAACTTCCAACGGGTCCTTCACACCCTTGCCGCAACTCAAGAAGTTGCCCGACATACCCGTCTCCACTCGAGACGAAGCATGAGAGTCCCGCCCACATCCAGAGGAGCCCCGTTTCCGCCTCCTAGCTCGAGAGGAGGGATCATTTCCCTGCGTGGTCGGGAAAGAATTCCCGGCGTTCCCGTCGCATCTCAAGAGGAGGCGCTCACCACAGGAAAGGCGAGAGGAACTCCAGGGTCATGCCACCATTCCCAGAGTCCCCCAGATGTCTCTGTCGATTCCAGGAAAACCTATTTTCCCTGCACTGCGTCGACTTTCAAGTCGAGGATCGACTCACACCACGGTGGCACGTGGGACTGCCCTGTGGGAAAGCCTCGTTGGAAAGCCTCGAGGGAAAGCCACAGATCCCTTGATCCACGCGAAGGGAAGCGCGACACTGCTGCTACAGCTCGGGAGGAAAGCGCACGTGCATGCCCCCACTTGAGACGAAGACTGACTCCCCTGGGGAGACTCCAGAAGTACCCCAAGATCCATGTCAGCACTGGAGAGGAATCCTCAGGTTCTGGCACTGACTCCACACAATGTCTTAGGCCCCAGCATCGACGGGAGAGGAATCCCGAGAGGCCCCCGAGTTCTCACATGGGGACTGGCCTTTCCTGAGGCAACCAGAGCGTGTCCCTGAGGTCCCCGTCATAAGTCGAGAGCACCTGCCGCAACTCGAGAAAATCCAGGAGGTTCTCCCCTTCAGGCGAAATGAGGCCCATTTCCGCTGAGGCGTCTCGAGGATAATCACACCTAACCTCTGGAACTTCCAAAGGGTTCTTCACACCCTTGCTGCAACTCAAGAAGTTCCCCGACATACCCGTCTCCACTTGAGAGGAAGCACGAGAGTTCCGGCCACATCCAGAGGAGCCCCGTTTCCGCCTCCTAGCCTGAGATGAGGGATCCTTTCCCTGCGTGGTCGGGAAAGAATTCCCGGCGTTTCCGTCGCATCTCAAGAGGAGGCGCTCTCCACAGGAAAGGCGAGAGGAACTCCAGGGTCGTGCCACCATTCCCAGAGACAACCAGATGTCTCAGTCCATTCCAGGGAAACCTGTTTTCCCTGCACTGCCTCGACTTTCAAGCCGAGGATCGACTCACACCACGGTGGCACGTGGGACAGCCCTGTGGGAAAGCCTCGTGGAAAGCCTCCTGGGAAAGCTCGTGGGAAAAGCCTCGAGGGAAATCCACAGATCCCTTGATCCACTTGATGGGAAGCGCGACACCGCTGCTACAGCTCGGGAGGAAAGCGCACGTGCATGCCCCCACTCGAGACGAGGACTGACTCCCCTGGGGAGACTCCAGAAGTACCCCAAGATCCATGTCAGCACTGGAGAGGAATCCTCAGGTTCCGGAACTGACTCCACACAAGGTCTTAGGCCCCAGTATCGATGGGAGAGGAATCCTGAGAGGCCCCCGAGCAACTCGCCATGGGGAATGGCCTTTCCTGAGGCCACCAGAGCGGATTCCCTGAGGTCCCCGTCGTAAGTCGAGAGCACCTGCCGCAACTCGAGAAAATCCAGGAGGTTCTCCCCTCCAGGCGAGATGAGGCCCATTTCCGCTGAGGCGTCTCGAGGCTAGTCACACCTAACCTCTGGAAATTCCAACGGGTCCTTCACACCCTTGCTGCAACTCAAGAAGATTCCCCGACATACCCGTCTACCACTCGAGAGGAAGCACGAGAGTCCCGCCACATCCAGAGGAGCCCCGTTTCCGCCTCCTAGCTCGAGAGGAGGGATCCTTTCCCTGCGTGGTCGGGAAAGAATTCCTGGCGTTTCTGTCGCATCTCAAGAGGAGGCGCTCTCCACAGGAAAGGCGAGAGGAACTCCAGGGTCGTTCCACATTCCCAGAGTCCCCAGGATGTCTCAGTCCATTCCAGGGAAACCTGCTTTCCCTGCACTGCCTCGACTTTCAAGCGAAGATCGACTCACACCACTGGTGGCACGTGGGACAGCCCTGTGGGAAAGCCTCGTTGGGAAAGCCTCGAGGGAAAGCCACAGATCCCTTGATCCACGCGAAGAGGAAGCGTGACACTGCTGCTACAGCTCGGCGCAGCATGCCCCCACTCGAGAGCGTGGACTGACCAAGACTCAGAAGTCCCCCAAGGATCCAGTCA
>NW_017215998.1:0-13509 GCF_001704415.2 Capra hircus
GGCCCCCAGGGGAAATCACGTGGGCCCCAGGGGCAATCACGTGTGGCCCCCAGGGGAATCACGTGGGCCCCCAGGGGCAATCACGTTCACGTGGGTGGGCAATCACGTGGGCCCCAGGGGCAATCACGTCCCCAGGGGCAATCATGCGGGCCCCCCGAGGCCATCATGTTCGCCCCTGGGGAAATCACTGGGCCCTCCTTGGCAATCCGTGGGCAACCTGGTGCAATCACATGAGCCCCCAATGGCAATCACATGCGCCCCCCATGGGCTATCATGTGGGCCAGCTGGTGCAATCACGTGGGTCTAACGGGGAAATCACGTAGGCCCCAGTGGAAATACGTGGGTCCCCCGGGGGCCATCATATGGGCCAGCTGGAGCAATCACGTGGGCCCCCAGGGGAAATCTCGTGGGCCCCTGGTGCAATCATGTGGGTCAGCTGTTGCAATCACGTGGGCCAGCAGGGGCCATCACGTGGGCCCCCTCAGGACTCCAGAAGTTCCCCAAGATCCATGGCAGCACTGGTGAGGAACTCTCAGGTTCTGTCCCTGACTCCACGTAAGGTCTTCGGCCCGGGTTTGGAAGGGAGAGGAATCCCGAGAGGCCCCCTAGGAAGTCGCATGTGGACTGGCCTTTCCTGTGGTCAGCAAAGGGGGTCCTGAGGTCCCCGTCGTAAGTCGAGAGCACCTGCCCAACTCGAGAAATTCCACGAGGTTCTCCCCTCCAGGCGAGATGAGGCCCATTTCTGCTGAGGCATCTCCAGGCTAATCACGCCTAACCTCTGGAACTTCCAAAGGGTCCTTCAAACTCTTGCTGCATCTCAAGTCGTTCTCCGACATACCCTTTCTCCACTCGAGAGGAAGCACGGGGGTCCCGCACACATCCAGAGGAGCCCCGTTTCCGCCTGGTAGCTCGAGATGAGGGATCCTTCCCTGCCTGGTCGGGAAAGAATTTCCGGCGTTCCCGTCGCATCTCAAGAGGAGGCGCCCTCCACAGGAAATGCGAGAGGGACTCCACGGTCGTGCCACCATTCAAAGAGACCCCCGGATGTCTCAGTGCCTTCCAGAGGACCTGTTTTCCCTGCACTGCCTCGATTTTCACGCCGAGGATCGACTCACACCTCGGTGGCACGTGGGACAGCCCTGTGGGAAAGCCTCTAGGGAAAGCCACAGATCCCTTGATCCACGCGACCGGAAGCGTGACACTGCTGCTAGAGCTCGGGAGCAAAGCGCACGTGGCATGTCGCCACACCGAGCCGAGGACTGACTCCCCTGGACAGACTCCAGAAGTACCCAACGTTCCATGTCAGCACTGGAGAGGTAACCTCAGGTTCCGGCCCCGACTCCACACAAGGTCTTAGCCCCGGCATCGACGGGGAGAGGAATCCCGAGAGGCCCCCTTGCAACTCTCATGGGAACTGCCCTTTCCTGAGTCCATCAGAGCGGGTCCCTGATGTCCCCGTCGTAAGTCAAGAGCACCTTCTGCAGCTCGAGAAAATCCAGGAGGTTCTCCCCTCCAGGCGCGATTAGGCCCCATTTCCGCTGAGGCGTCTCGAGGCCTAATCGCACCTAACTTCTGGAACTTCCAAAGGGTCCTTCACACCCTTGCTGCAAATCAAGAAGATCCCGACATACCCATCTCCACTCCAGAGGAAGCAGGAGGGTCCCACCCAGAGAAGCCCAGAGAAGCCCCCCGTTTCCCGCCTCGTACCTTGAGATGAGGGATCCTTTCCCTTATAGTTCGGGAAAGAATTTCCGGTGTTCCCGTCGGCATCTTAAGAGGAGGTGCTCTCAACAGGAAAGTGAGAGGAACTCCAGAGTCGTGCCGCCATTCCAAGTGTCCCTCAGATGTCACAGTACATTCCAGAGGAACCTGTTTTCCATGCACTGCCTGGACTTTCAAGACGAGGATTGACGCACACCACTGTGGCACGTGGACAGCCCTGTGGGAAAGCCTCGTGGGAAGCCTCGAGAGAAAGCCAGAAATCCCTTGATCCACGTGACGGGAAACGTGACACTGCTGCTACAGCTCGGGAGGAAGGCGCACGTGCATGCCCCACTCGAGACGAGGACTGACTCCCCTGGGGAGACTCCAGAAGTACCCCAAGATCCACCTCAGCAATAGAGAGGAATCCTCAGGTTACGGCCCGACTCCACACAAGGTCTTAGGCCCCGGAATCGTCGGGAGAGGAATCCCGAGAGGCCCCCGAGCAACTCGCATGGGAACTGGCCTTTCCTGAGGTCACCAGAGCTGGTCCCTGAAGTCCCTATGGTAAGTCGCTAGCACATGCAACAACTCGAGAAATTCCAGGAGGTTCTCCCCTCCAGGCGAGATGAGGCCCATTTCTGCTGAGGCGTCTCAACGCTAATCACACCTAACTCTGGAGTGTCCAAAGGGTCCTTCGTAACCTTACTGCAACACAAGAATTTACCCGACATACGCGTCTCAATTCGAGAGGAAGCACGAGGGTCCTGCCCACATCCAGAGAGCCCGTTTCCTCCTTGTAGCTGGAGAGGAGGATCCTTTCCCTGCTTGGTCGGGAAAGAATTCCCGGCGATCCCGTCGCAACTCAAGAGGAGGCGCTCTCCACAGGAAAGGCGAGAGGAACTCCAGGGTGCCACCATTCCCAGAGTCCCCCAGATGTCTCAACCATTCCAGGGAAACTGTTTTCCCTGCACTGCCTCGACTTTCAAGCCGAGGATCGACTCACACAACGGTAGCACGTGGGACAGCCCTGTGGGAAAGCCTCGTGGGAAAGCCGCGAGGGAAAGACAGAGATCCCTTAAACCACCCGAAGGAAGCGTGACACTGCTACAGCTCGGGAGGAAAAACGCACGTGCATGTCCCCATTCGAGACGAGGACTGACTCCCCTGGGGAGACTCCAGAAGTACCCCAAGATCCATGTCAGCACTGGAGAGGAATCCTCAGGTTCCGGCATCGACTCCACACAAGGTCTTAGGGCCCAGCATCGACGGGATAGGAATCCCGAGAGGCCCCCGAGCAACTCGCATGGGGACTGGCCTTTCCTGAGGCCACCAGAGCGGGTCCCTGAGGTCCCCGTCTTAAGTCGAGAGCACCTGCCACAACTCCAGAAAATCCAGGAGGTTCTCCCCTCCAGGCGAGATGAGGCCCATTTCCGCTGAGGCGTCTCGAGGCTAATCACACCTAAGCTCTGGAACTTCCAAGGGGTCTTCACAACCTTGCTGCAATCAAGAAGTTCCCCGACATCCCCGTCTCCACTTGAGAGGAAGCACGAGAGTCCCCCCACATTCAGAGGAGCCCCGTTTCCGCCTCCTAGCTCGAGAGGAGGGATCCTTTCCTGCGTGGTCGGGAAAGAATTCCCGGCGTTCCCGTCGCATCTCAAGAGGAGGCGCTCTCCACAGGAAAGGAGAGAGGAACTCCAGGGTCGTGCCACCATTCCCAGAGTCCCCCAGATGTCTCTGTCCATTCCAGGGAAACCTGTTTTCCCTGCACTGCCTCGACTTTCAAGCCGAGGTTCGACTCACACCATGTGACACGTGGGAGCCCTGGGAAAGCCTCTCGTGGAAAGCCTTGAGGAAAAGCCTCAGATCCCTTGATCCACGCGAAGGAAGCGTGACACTGCTGCTACAGCTCGGGAGGAAAGCGCACGTGCATTCCCCACTTGAGACGAGGACTGACTCCACTGGGAGACTCCAGAAGTACCCCAAGATCCATGTCAGCACTGGAGAGGAATCCTCAGGTTCTGGCACCGACTCCACACAAGGACTTAGGCCCCGCATCGACGGAAGAGGAATCCGAGAGGCCCCGAGCAACTCGCATGGGACTGGCCTTTCCTGAGGCCACCAGAGCGGGTCCTGAGGTCCCGTCGTAAGTCGAGAGCACCTGCCGCAACTCGAGAAAATCCAGGAGGTTCTCCCCTCCAGGCGAGATGAGGCCCATTTCCGCTGAGGCGTCTCGAGGCTAATCACACCTAAACTCTGGAACTTCCAAAGGGTCCTTCACACCCTTGCTGCAACTCAAGAAGTTCCCGACATACCCGTCTCCACTCGAGAGGAAGCACGAGAGTCCCCCACATCCAGAGGAGCCCCGTTTCCGCCTCATAGCTCGAGAGGAGGGATCCTTTCCCTGCGTGTCGGGAAAGAATTCCCGGCGTTCCCGTCGCATCTCAAGAGGAGGCGCTCTCCACAGGAAAGGCGAGAGGAACTCCAGGGTCATGCCACCATTCCCAGAGTCCCCAGATGTCTCAGTCCATTCCAGGGAAACCTGTTTTCCTGCACTGCCTCGACTTTCACGCCGAGGATCGACTCACACCACGGTGGCACGTGGACAGCCCTGTGGGAAAGCCTCGGGAAAGCCTCGAGGGGAAAGCCACAGATCCCTTGATCCACGCGAGGGAAGCGTGACACTGCTGCTACAGCTCGGGAGGAAAGCGAACGTGCATGCCCCACTCGAGACGAGGACTGACTCCCCTGGGGAGACTCCAGAAGTACCCCAAGATCCATATCAGCACTGGAGAGGAATCCTCAGGTTCTGACTCCACACAAGGTCTTAGGCCCCCATCGACGGGAGAGGAATCCGAGAGGCCCCGAGCAACTCGCATGGGGACTGGCCTTTCCTGAGGCCACCAGAGCGGGTCCTGAGGTCCCCCGTAAGTCGAGAGCACCTGCCGCAACTCGAGAAAATCCAGGAGGTTCTCCCTCCAGGCGAGATGAGGCCCATTTCCGCTGAGGCGTCTCGAGGCTAATCACACCTAACCTCAGGAACTTCCAAAGGGTCCTTCACACCTTGCTGCTACTCAAGAAGTTCCCCAACAGACCGTCTCCACTCGAGAGGAAGCACGAGAGTCCCGCCCACATCCAGAGGAGCCCCATTTCAGCCTTTGCCCAGGGAGGGCTCCCACACTCACAGGCAAATCAAAGCAACTTCCAAGTGAGTCAGCTTTTCACATCAAGTGGCCAAAGTATTGGAGTTTCAGGTTCAGTATTAGTCCTTCCAATGTATATTCAGACCTGATTTCCTTTAGGATGGAGTGGTTGTGTCTCCTTGTAGTCTAAGCGACCTACAAGCATCTTCTCCAACACCACAGTTCAAAAGCATCCAATTTTCAGCTGTCACTTTCTTTATAGTACATCTTTCATATCCATCCATGACATATGGAAAAACCATAGCCTTGACTGGATGGATCTTTGTTGGCAAAGCAACGTCTCGGCTTTTTAATATGCTGTCTATTTTGGTCATCACTTTTCTTCCAAGTCATAAATATGTTTTAAGTTCATGGAGGCAGCCATCACCTGCAGTGATTTCCAAGCCCCCAAAAATAGTCTGCTGCTGTTTCCAATGTTTTCCCATCTATTTGCCATGAAGTGATGAGACTGGATGCAATGATTTTAGTTTTCTGAATGCTGAGCTTTAAGCTAACTTTTTCACTCTCCTCTTTCACTTTCATCAGGAGACTCTTTAGTTCTTCTTCACTTTCTGCCATAAGGGTGGTGTCATCTGCATATCTGAGATTACTGATATTTCTCCCAGCAATCTGGATTCCAGCGTGTGCTTCCTCCAGCCCAGTGTTTCTCATGATGTACTCTGCATATAAGTTAAATAAGCAGGGTGACAATATACAGCCTTGACATATTCCTTTTCCTATTTAGAACCAGTCTGTTGTTCCATGTCCAGTTCGAACTGTTTCTTCCTGACCTGCATACAGGTTTCTCAAGAGACAGGTCAGGTGGTCTGGTATTCCCATCTCTTTCAGAATTTTTCCCAGTTTATTGTGATCCACACAGTCAAAGGCTTTGGCATAGCCAATAAAGCAGAAATATATTTTTTTCTGGAACTCTCTTGCTTTTTCAATGATCCAGTGGATGTTGGCAGTTTGATCTCTGGTTTCTCTGCATTTTTTAAATTCCTCTTGAACATTTGGAAGTTCACAGTTCATGTGAACTTGGAGAATTTTGAGCATTACTTTACTAGTGTGTGAGATGAGTGCAATTGTGCAGCAGCTTGAATATTCTTTGTCATTGCCTTTCTTTGGGATTGGAATGAAAACTGACCTAATGACTAGATGTTTTCAATTGCATATGCTGAAAGAACTGGCTGTGCAGTTTTGAAGAAAACAAATCATTTTAACCCATTTTCTCTGAAGTGCAAGGCATATCATGGCCATCCCTGAATCATAAAGTCACCTTTTCTTTATGTAGTCATAGTTTCATGCCTAAATTATAGGCCAACTCGTGCTCAAATGGACTCTGATGTCAGGGGCAGATCAACTAATAAAAAGCTTGGATTGTCCCTCTGGAGGAAAGTGAGATCTTGGTCCCACGAGAAGAATCTGAAGGGTTAAGGGAACTTGCAAGTGTGGGGAAAGCTTAGTCCATCCTACATGTACCAAAATCTTAAATAAGGCTTATTTACTTTACCGAAGTAAAAAAACAGATGATGAAAAAAATTATAAATCAATGAAAGGTAAAGAAACTCATAGTCTGTTATCAAAAATTGCATTCTAAGAAAACTTTGCTCTCTTAACCTAGAGAGGAGACTAAATTCCATCTGGTACCAGCTTACCAGAAGACAAACAAACAAACAAACAAATTATCGGTAAGCTTAAAAAAAGTATATTCCATATATCTTGAAGTAGCAGTATTTCTGCAAAGGCATCAGTGTGAAACCATAGAGGACATGGTTAAAACCTGATTAAATAGAAATTGACAATGTAATCTGGTCACTGCTGCGACTTGAAATGCTTTCATATGATAACTGGAATTATAACTGACAGCATTTGACCAGGACATCTCAGATTTTCACGGATGTCACTTAATTTCTAGGATATCTATATTAGGAACTGAAGGAATCTTTGAACCTAGGAAAGAAAACAACAGTCTCAAAGGCCCTTGCTGAATCATCTATCAGCAAGGAATGTCTTTGCAAGGATCGCAAAGTGAAGGGAAAATACACCGACCTGCCTCTGCAACTTCAGTCCTCTGAGCAGATCTGGAGGTCTCCCTTTGTATAAGCTAACCTGTTCCTTCCAAATAGAGGTTTGCAACACAAAACAAGTGGCCGCCTATTCTTCCCGAAGGAGGCTCTCTTTCCCCACATCCTGCGAACTCCCTTTCCCAGCCTCCTGGAAAAGCGCTTCTTGCAGTTCCTTTCAGAAAATCCTATGGACGGAGAAGCCTGGTAGGCTGCAGTCCGTGGGGTCGCTGAGGGTCGGACACGACTGAGCGACTGCACTTTCATTTTCACTTTCATGCATTGGAGAAGGCAATGGCAACCCACTTACTGTTCTTGCCTGGAGAATCCCAGGGATGGGGGAGCCTAGTGGGCTACCGTCTATGGCGTCGCACAGAGTCGAACACGACTGAAGCAACTTAGCAGCAGCAGCAGCAGCAGTTCCTTTCTTAGGCGGCAGTTATCCCTGAGATTGGGACCTGGAAAGGCAGAGCCACCTCCACACACACGTCTTTTCTGTCCCCTTTCCTCTGGAGGAGAGCTCTAGTGAGCCTAGGTCTGTCAGGAAAAATTCTTGGGCTTTGACGGGATCCCACCCGGTGTGTGAACCTGCATACCCGACCTAGGGCCACAGGGCACCTGTTTTGCTCGAGTGGGTCCTGGAGGGGTGCAGCATAGCAAGAGCTTAAAAATCCATCCAATTTGTCTTTTTTTTTTTACCTCGGAGAGAACGAGTTTGCTCCACCTCCACCCTTTGGCAGTGTGGAGGGAAGAGGGCACAACCCTCTCCCAAAGGGGACATAGGGCCTACCAGGAGACAAAGGCCCCTTGAGGAGCTGAGCCCAGGTAGGCAGCCAGTGATGTCAAGCACACTCCCGCTGCTTGCTTCTTCATGGGCACTCCCACGATCTGCTAGGAATGTCTTTGCAAGGATCTCAAAGGGAAGGGGAGATACATGGCCCTGTCTCTGGAACTTCAGTCCTCTGAGCAGATCTGGAGGTCTTCAGTTGTATAAGCAAACCTGTTCCTTCCAAATAGAGGCTTGCAAACACACCCCGGTGGTTGCCTCTTCTTCCCCGAAGAAGTCTTTCTTTCCCCACATGCTGCGAACTCCCTGTCCCAACCTCCAAGAATAGCGCTTCTTGCCATTCCTTTCTTAGAGGCAGTTATCCCTGAGCTTGGGGCCGTAGGGAGTAGCCCCACACTCACAGGGAAAGGCAAAGACTCCTCCATACATCTCCTCTATCCCTTTGCTCTGGAGGAGAGCTCTAGTGAGCCTAGGTCTTTCAGGAAAATTCTTGGCTTGGGACAGGATCTCACCCTGTTTGTGAACCTGCATACCCAACCAGGGGCACAGAGCACCTGTATCAGTAAAGTGGGCCCTGAAAGGGTGCAGCCTAGCAAGAGCTTGAAAATCCATTCAATTGCTGTTTTTGTACCTCTGACAGAGCGAGCTTGGCTCCACCCTTTGGCAGTGAGGAGAAAAGAGGCATGACACCCTCCCCAAGGGGACATGGGGCCTACTTCGAGAGGAAAGGCCCCTTGTGGAGTTGAGGCCAGGAAGGCACACAGTCGTGTCAAACACACTCCCACTGCTTGCTTCTTCATGGGCACTCCCGCTATCAGCTAGGAATGTCTTTGCAATGATCACAAAGGGAAGGGGAGATACAGGGCCCTGCTTCTGGACCTCCGGTGCTCTGAGCAAATCTCGATCTTCTCAAGGGTCCTCTTCAAGTCTTTCAAGGTCTTCAAGGTTCTCAAGTTTCAAGTCAAGTCAAGTTCAAGTTCAAGTTCAAGTTCAAGGTTCAAAGGTTTCAAGTTCAAGAAGTTCAAGGGTTCAAGTTCAAGTTCAAGTTCAAGTCAAGTTTCAAGTTCAAGTTCAAGGTCAAGTTCAAGTTCAAGTTCAAGTCAAGTCAAGTTCAAGTTCAAGTTCAAGGTCAAGTCAAGTTCAAGTTCAAGTTCAAAGTTCAAGTTCAAGTTCAAGTTCAAGTTCAAGTCAAGTTCAAGTTCAAGTTCAAAGTCAAGTTCAAGTTCAAGGTCAAGTTCAAGCAAGTTCAAGTTCAAGTTCAAGGTCAAGGTTCAAGTCAAGGTCAAGGCCAAGTTCAAGTTCAAGTCAAGGTCAAGGTCAAGGTCAAGGTCAAGTCAAGTTCAAGGGCAGGGCAAGGCCAAGCCAAGACCAAGGCAAGGCAAGGGCAACGCAAGGGCAAGGCAAGGCCCAGGCCAAGGCAAAGGCCAAGGCCACCAAAGCGAAGCCCAAACTCCGTAACGCCTGACAAAAGGCAGAAGCCACTAGGCCCCTGTGCAGAGGAAGCCACTGAAGGCAGCAAGGCCACAGAGCTCCCCGACTCCCATTCCCACAGGAAGATGTGAGGATAAAGGGCCTCATCCCAGCACAGCACCCGCTCCCACCACCCCGCAACCCCGGCCCCGCCCCCCGCAGCACGCCCCCTGAAACAACACTGTCTTCCCAGAAAAGAGAACGGAGAAGCCATGTGTGTGCCAAAGGAGCAAGATGAACGAACGATGCCACGCCCTCCGAATTTGGGCACACCTGACGCCTCGGAACCCCGGCCTGGCCGATGGGTCCCGCCGTTCTCGGGTGGGAGGGGGTCAACACATTGGCGAGAGCCCTTGCCCAGGCCACCCGCAAATCCCCTGAGATGTGATCCGACCACAGGGACGAGGGCAAACGTACCGCTTGAGGTGCTGGAGGAGCCGGACGAAGCCATGGGAGAGGCACACAGGCACGCTGCAGACTGCTGGCCGAGTGGGCGGGGACCCAGCAGCTTAGGACTCTGGAGAACGGGAGGCGTCTCCGCCACCATTGACGTCAATAGGGTTTGGGTGGGTAGATGGAGGGGGCCGCCCCTGGCCTCTTTCCAAGCAGAGACCCTGGACGGAGTCCCGTGGAGCGAGTGGGCTTTTCCCGGGCACGGCTGTGCCCTGGACCGCCACGATCCCCGTTGGGGTGGGCGGGCAGTTCGCGGGCTTTGGTTTGTGGCCCTCCCTCGCAGCGGGGGGTGGGATCAACCCCGGGTGGATCAATCAGGGGCCCTCAGCAGTGCCAAGGAGCTCACCGCCCAGGAAACGCCCCAAGGTCCCTTTGAATTGGCCACCAACGCCCCCTTTCCCAGCCTGCCTTGCTCTGGGATTTCTTGCCTTTTCACATTCCACAGGTCCCTGGGCCTCGACTGTTCCCCGCTGGCTCCTCCGAGGCATTCCGGGACACCAGACGCTCTCTCCAGCGCCTCCACCTAGATCCCTCGCTGTCCTTGCCTCCGTTTCCCCCATGCCCCCTCCCCAACTCCTCCGTGGGCTCTTGGCGTCCTTTCACTACAGCAGTCACAGAGTGCCACCCCGAGGGCTTTGAGTTGCCTGGAGCCCAAGGCTCCGGCCAGAGACCTGAGGGGCCAGCGTCTGGACTGGCAGCTAATGCCATTTGGGGCTTTTCTCACATGGAGCCTGAGGCCCGCACCTCCGGGGCAAACCCCAGCGCGAGTGCCCTGGAGATACCCGCCCAAGGGGACAGTGTACCCCCTACTGTGGGAAGGAGGTTCCTGTTTTCCCTGCACTGGTTCGACTTTCACGCCGAGGATTGACTCACACCATGATGGCAAGTGGAATAGCCCTGTGGGAAAGCCTCATGGGAAAGACTCCAGGGAAAGCCACAGATTCCTTGATCCACGAGAAGGAAGCGTGACACTGCTGCTACCGCTCGGGAGGAAAGCGCACGTGCATGCCCCACTCGAGCGAGGACTGACTCCCCTGGGGAGACTCCAGAAGTACCCAAGATCCATGTCAGCACTGGAGAGGAATCCTCAGGTTCCGTCCCGACTCCACACAAGGTCTTAGGCCCGGCATCGATGGGAGAGGAATCCTGAGAGGCCCCCTAGCACCTCGCATGGGGACTGGCCTTTCCTGAGGTCACCAGAGCGGGTCCCTGAGGTCTCCGTCGTAAGTCGAGAGCACCTGCCGCAACTCGAGAAAATCCAGGAGGTTCTCCCCTCCAGGCGAGATGAGGCCCATTTCCGCTGAGGGTCTCGAGGCTAATCACACCTAACCTCTGGAACTTCAAAGGGTCCTTCACACCCTTGCTGCAAGTCAAGAAGTTCTCCGACATACCCATCTCCACTCGAGAGGAAGGACGAGGGTCCCGCCCACATCCAGCGGAGCCCCGTTTCCGCCTCGTAGCTCGAGAAGAGGGATCCTTTCCCTTCGTCGTCGGGAAAGAATTCCGGCCTTTCCGTCGCATCTCAAGAGGAGGCGCTCTCAACAGGAAAGACGAGAGGAACTCCAGGGCCTTGCCAGCATTCCAAGAGTCCCCCAGATGTCTAAGTCCATTCCAGAAGAACCTGTTTTCCCTGCACTGCCTCGACGTTCACGCCGAGGATCGACTCACACCACCGTGGCACGTGGGACAGCCCTGTTGGAAAGCCTCGTGGGAAAGCCTCAATGGAAAGCGACAGATCCCTTGATCCACACGTCGGCAAGCGTGACACTGCTGCTGCAGCTCGGAGGAAATGGCAGTGCATGCCCCACACGAGATGAGGACTGACTCCCCTGGGAGACTCCAGAAGTACCAAGATCCATGTCAGCACTGGAGAGGCATCCTCAGGGTCTGGCCCGACTCCACACAAGGTCTTAGGCACCGGCATCGACGGGAGAGGAATCCCTAGAGGCCCCCTGCAACTCGCATGGGGACTGGCCTTTCCTGAGGCCACCAGAGGGGTCCCTGAGGACCCGTCGTAACTCGAGAGCACCTGCCGCAACTGGGAAAAATCCAGGAGGTTCTCCCCTCCAGGCGAGATGAGGCCCATTTCCTCTGAGGCGTCTCGAGGCTAATCACACCTAACCTCTGGAACTTCCAAAGGGTCCTTCACACCCTTGCTGCAACTCAAGAAGTTCCCGACATACCCGTCTCCACTCGAGAGGAAGCACAAGAGTCCGCCCACATCCGAGGAGCCCGTTTCCGCCTCCTAGCTCGAGAGGAGGATCCTTTACCTGGTGTGTTGGGAAAGAATTCCGGTTCCCGTCGCATCTCAAGAGGAGGCTCTCCACAGGAAAGGAGAGAGGAACTTCAGGGTCGTGCCACCATTCCCAGAGTCCCCCAGATGTCTCAGTCCATTCCAGGGAAACCTGTTTTCCCTGCACTGCCTCGACTTTCAAGCCAAGGATCGACTCACACCACGGTGGCAGGTGGGACAGCCCTGTGGGGAAGCCTCATGGGAAAGCCTCGAGGGAAAGCAACAGATCCCTTGATCCACGAGAAGGGAAGCGTGACACTGCTGCCACAGCTCGGGAGGAAAGCGAAAGTGCATGCCCCCACTCGAGACGAGGACTGACTCCCCTGGGAGACTCCAGAAAACCCCAAGATCCATGTCAGCACTGGAGAGGAATCCTCGGGTTCCGCACCGACTCCACACAAAGTCTTAGGCCCCATCATCGACAGAGAGAATCCCGAGAGGCCCCGAGCAACTCGCATGGGACAGGCCTTTCCTGAGGCCACCAGAGCGGTCCCTGAGGTCCCCGTCGTAAGTCGAGGCACCTGCCACAATTCGAGAAAATCCAGGAGGTTCTCCCTCCAGGCGAGATGAGGCCCATTTCCGATGAGGCGTCCGAGGCTAATCACACCTAAACTCTGGAACTTCCAAAGGGTCCTTCACACCCTTGATGCAACTCAACAAGTTCCCCGAGATACCCGTCTCCACTCGAGAGGAAGCACGAAAGTCCCGCCCACATCCAGAGAGCCCGTTTCCGCCTCCTAGCTCGAGAGGTGGGATCCTTTCCCTGCGTGGTCGGGAAAGATTCCCGGCATTCCCGTCGCATCTCAAGAGGAGGCGCTCTCCACAGAAAGCCAGAGGAACTCCGGTCGTGCCACCATTTCCAGAGTCCCCCAGATGTCTCAGTCCATTCCAGGGAAACCTGTTTTCCCTGCACTGCCTCGACTTTCAAGCCGAGGATCGACTCACACCACGGTGGCACGTGGGACAGCCCTGTGGGAAAGCCTCGGAAAGCCTCGTGGAAAGCCTCGAGGGAAAGCCACAGATCCCTTGATCCCGCGAAGGGAAGTGCGACACTGCTGATACCTCGGGAGGAAAGCACACGTGCATGCCCCACTCGAGACGAGACTGACTCCCCTGGGGAGACTCCAAAGTACCCCAAGATCCATGTCAGCACTGGAGAGGAATCCTCAGGTTCCGGCACCACTCCACACAAGGTCTTAGGCCCCGGCATCGCGGGAGAGGAATCCCGAGAGGCCCGCCGCAACTCGCATGGGACTGGCCTTTCCTGAGGCCACCAGAGCGGGTCCCCTGAGTCCCCGTCGTAAAGTCGAGAGCACCTGCCGCAACTCGAGAAAATCCAGGAGGTTCTCCCCTCCAGGCGAGATGAGGCCCATTTCCGCTGAGCGTCTCGAGGCTAATCACACCTAACTCTGGAACTTCCAAAGGCGTCTTCACACCCTTGGCTGCCAACTCAAGAAGTTCCCCGACATACCCGTCTCCACTCGAGAGGAAGCCACGAGGTCCCGCCCACATCCAGAGGAGCCCCGTTTCCGCCTCCTAGCTCGAGAGAGGATCCTT
>NW_017215999.1:0-13509 GCF_001704415.2 Capra hircus
AAAGGGTGTCTTTCACAATAGTAGGGTTCCAGCATGATCCTTCTGTGGCAGGAGCAATCTGCAGCTGGGGCCTGGCTGGAGTTTGCAGACTCAGGGGTGAGGGCACAGGGGTGATCAACGATGCCATCAGTGGCACTGAGGTGGCCTGTCAGTCAGCCAACAAACTTGGAGTGGGGCACTTGTATCCTCACAGAGGACCATCTGTGAATACTCAGCAAGTGGCAGTGTGTGGTGAGTCCTAAAGGATCTTCCTCTTTGGTAGGCCATGAAAAAAAATGTCCAAACTAGTAAAATGATTTCAAGTAATGATGATAGGGACTATGAAGAAGTAAAAGTAAGGTCACAGCATAAGGGGTTTCGGGGAGGGTGGTTTGTGGCAGAAATTGCTTTAGCCACGGTGACTGAGATGGTCCTCTGTGAGGATACAATGTTGAAGCAAAGCTGAGTAACAAGGACACTGCCCTGTGGACCTGGATAAAGACCCTTTGAAGCAAAAGAAATTGTAGGTCTTTCGATCCTCAGATGGGAGTGGACTTCATGTATCTGAAGAACAGGTGAATGGTCAGAATGGCCAGAACAGAGTGAGGGAGGCAGGCTGAGGAGCAAGGTCTGAGTGGGTCAGATGGGGAGGAGCCCGTTTTTGTTTTTTTTTCTTTCTGGTCGCACTGCAAAGGTTGTCTTTCACAACAGTAGGGTTCTAGCATGATCCTTCGGCTGGTGATGTCCCCGGAAGGAGGAATCTGCAGCTGGAGCAGGGGCCTGGCTGGAGTTTGGACTCCAGCCAGGGGATCTTAGTTTCCCAACTAGGGATCAAACCCATGCCCCCTGCAGTGGAAGCGTGGAGTTTAAACCTCTGGACTTTCAAGAAAGTTCCCAAGACTGGGTTTTATCCTGAGGGAACGCAGTAAGAGCAGAAGCCTGAGGAAAGATTCCTGGGAAACACCAGCCTGAAGGACAAAGGGAATGTAGTCAGAAGCCAGGAGCAGGCAGGCTTTTGTGAAACAAGTGATAAGTCCTCCAGCTGCAATGCAATTATGTTCATAATGCAGAATGGCTCCTGTTTTGTGAAGGCGACAATGCAAGGATTGTTCGTCTTCACCCATAGCCCACAACATAAGCTAAAGGCCCAAGAAGTCCATGTGTCCTGCCACCGTTGAGTTTCTCTTTCAACATAACAGCTTACATTTACATGGTGATGTATAGATCAGCAAGCAATCAGCGTCCACAGGACTACTTTAAGATAGCTGCAGAAAGAAGTCCAGCATTGTATGCTTTCACTGTGCAGATAAGAAAATGCAAGTATACAGAAGTTTAAAAGTTTTTTCCAAATTAATATAGGCCTAAGCTAAAGACAGCATCTCTCTTTCTCTCGCACTTTTAGGCATCCCTGTCTCCTTATTCAAAGGCTACTTTTCGTTTGGCACCTAGTTCAGGCCAGTTTGGAGAAAGCTATCATTAGATGTTTTTTGATCACCAAAATCTGGTGACCCTAACCATCTCCACCTCTCTTTATCCACAGGCACAACACTTCGCTTGGATGTCTGGGACGGATGGAAGGAGTTTCTGATGGGTTGTCTCCTTGGACAAAAACTTCAAGTTCAAACGCTATTTATCAAATGAAGGACCAGTCCTCAAGTACGAGTTAAAGCAAATGCTAAACTAATCAATTTTTCCTAAACTCTCATAGGACCTCTTTAGCTGGGGTGTTGCTCCATGAAAGTTCCCGTTAGACATTTTTATTGCAATATATTCTGGAATAAGACAGCAAGGATGTCACCAGGGCTGAGAGCCTTTGGTAATGAATTGCAATTCAGGAAGGCTTTCCTTATACTAACAATCTAAATGGGAGACTTCAGTTTGGTTTGGATATTAGACTTTTAACAGCACTTTTTAAAGGCTACCACAATAATAAGTGCCTTGCCACTCTTATATTCAATTGTTCTAAAAACCACTGATTGCTAATTGACTGGCTGAAAAAGTAATTATCATATAACTTATCAAATTACATTTAATGCACACTTAAGAGGTTAAAGCATCTGCCTCCAATGCGGAGACCCGGGTTCGATCCCTGGGTTGGGAAGATCCCTGGAGAAGGAGATGGCAATCCACTCCAGTATTCTTGCCTGGAGAATCCCATGGACGGAGAAGAAGCCTAGTAGGTTACAGTCCACGGGGTGGCAAAGAGTCGGACACGACTGAGAGACTTCACCTTCACCTTCAATTTTGCCACACATGAAGTGTTGCCTGTGCTGCTGGGGCAGTGGAGGAGGGTAGGCTCAGAGAAGCAGGTGGACATTTTAACCTATCTCTGCAGCCAGTAGCTTCCTAGGTGCATGAACTACCTTTTAGGTTTTAATGCAGTGGTATTTTTGAACAGTGCCCCCTTGTGGTGATTTAATCATAATTTACAGATGCCCTCACACACACAGAAGGGCTGTGAGGTGACAGACTGGAAAGTCAGCTTTTGAAATTTTCTAAGATATTCAAATAGTTTAAATTAATTTCTACTTGGGGATAATTATAACACTCTCTTTTCATGTTCTGAATGCAAAGAACCATTTCATTGCTTTCAACAGTGCGTATTTGTTGAATACTTTGTAGCAGACATTGTGTTTTACTTATTACCTTATTTTATACTTAGAACATTTCTATGAGATTACCCATAAAAATCTTATTCTTTATCTTATTTTACAGGTAAGGAAACTGATTTAGGAAATCTCCCCAACATCACACAGCTAGCAAAGGGCCCAACTAAGTTTTGGATCCCAGCAACTTACTCCAGTGCTCATGTACTTAACCATTTCCACTTACTCTTTAAATAAAATCTAAGAGCTCAGAGAATATAAATAATAAGACTGAAAAACTCCTTTTTCAATTCATCCACCCAATCAACAAACACCTATTGAGCATTTACTATGTACTATGAGCAATAAACAAGATATGGTTCCTGCCTTTAGCAAGCTTACAGTCCAGTAGAAGAAACACAAAACAAGTAACCAATTCTTGGAAGAACAGAATTGCAAAATGTTCAAGGGTACAAACTTCAGTACCCATTTACTTAGGGTACTACTCCCTCAGTGTTTAATTGTGTACACTTGAGCAAGTAGTCATCCTCAGTTTCTTCTTCTGTAAAATGCGAATAATAATAGCACCTATCTTATAGAACTACTTTAGAGATTAACTGAGCTAATATCATAAGGAACTTAGAGGTCAGCCTGGCACACGGTAAGAAGGATATAAATGTTAAGTGTCACTGCTGTTACCATTCAGCCTGAAAAGTATGATGACATGGGCATTGTGCAAGAAGGTATAGGAACGTATGGTAGGGACAACTAGAGTTACAGGAGCAGATAAAGCATCCTTACAAAGGAACTTGAAGGGCTGATACTCAGGTAAATGATTGGGAGAAGAATTAAAATGTTCCAATGAGGGCTTTCCTGGTGGCTCAGATAGTAAAGAATCTGCCTGCAATACAGGAGACCTGGGTTCGATCCCTTGGTTGGGAAGATCTCCTGGAGAAGGGAATGGCTACCCACTCCAGTATTCATGCCTGGGAAATCCCATGGACAGAGGAGCCTTGAGGGCTACAGTCCACAGGGTAGCAAAGAATCAGACACGATCGATTAACTAACACTTTCAAAACAGATGGAACCACATGTACAAAGACCCAGGGGCGAGAATAGATTTAAAAAACTGAAAGAAAGTTCACATAGTAGATTATAGAATAAGAGGAAGCTAGTGGCCAGAGGCTGGAGAAGGTTAGAAGAGGCCAGCTCAATGAAGGCTCCTGTAGGAATGTGAAGGAATTTGGACTTTACCTTTTGAATGGTGGGAAGACATGGAAGGTGGAGAAAGACCATGATGCAATCTGCATTTTAGAATGTTGGCTCTGGCTCCAGTATGAGGAATAGAGGCAGACAGGGCAAACGACACTGGCAGCCTGAGCTAGGCTTATGTAGCAGAGGTGGGGTCTAGGAGAACAGATAGATAGTGAAAAGATCATTTAGGAGGCAGAATCAACTAGTCTCAGCAACAGGAGTGGCTCTAGTTCCAACAACATGGGTATTAAGGATGAAAGCAAAGGCCAGTTAAGCGACACAGGAGAGGCTTTTCTCCCCAAATCAGGAAAACTGATCAAATTCAGAGTTGCTGGCTTACGACGAATGAATTTCAAAATAAATTGATATATGAACCAAAACACCAATGCATTCATGTATAACTCTAGCTAGTTAGACTCTAACTGTCATAGGGCCCTAGAAACTCCCATGTTCTGGGAAGACCATCTTTCTCATTCAGGAGAATTCCATGGGAAGCCAACAGACAGGAACAGATGCTATGGTGAGCATGTAATCAGAAACAAGAGTTAGTTCTATGCAGTAGATTTTGGATGATACCAGTCTAGCTTGCCTCCATCTCTACAATGAGGTCTGATAAGCCTTGTCCAAGTGGATCTGGACAATACCTTCCAGGGCCCTGTCTAGCTTTGCCTCCCTAATTCTTATTTCTCCTGAACACTCTTCACCAATCATTTGATTTGTGCCTGATGGGGTATTGGAAGGATAGAGATGTCAGGAAGGCCAGTAAGGGAAGAGAAGGGAAGTTGGTAGGAAAGTGATGTTAGAGATGGGCAGGGTCCTGGTGACAGGGGCCTTGTAGGCCAAAGTGAAGCGTTAGAATTTCGGTTGGCAGCAGGAAGCTATTAGAGTGTTTTAGAACCAGGGCATAGCCCACCACCAACTTAAAGGAAAAAAAAAGATTGCTAAGCACTACGTGAGGAAAAGCCCATAGCGGGATAAGAAGGAAGTGGGAGACCAGTTAGGAGACTGTGGCACTGGTGGTCATGCTGGTGGCAGGCAATCTAGTGGTTTAGATCCGAAGAGCAGTGGAGACTCTGAGAAGCCAGAAAATAAGGACAAAGCAGACAAACACACAAAACGTTCAAATTTCTAAAAATGTACTGAATCTCTTCCCGTACTTTCCCAGTTAATACAAAGCTTAATATTTTTCTTGAACATTTGATTTTCATGAAAAAGAAAATTGCTCCAAAGAATCCAGTTTGAATTATTTACATATGCACAGTAGGACAATGTGTATAAGCAGGGCCTGTGTGCTTTAACCTGCATATTGCATGCTAAGTCACTCAGTTGTGTCCCAATTCTTTGTGACCCCATGGATTGTAGCCCTCCAGGCTCCTCTGCCCATGGGATTCTCCAAGCAAGAATACCGGAGTGGGTTGCCATTTCATCCTCCAGGGGATCTTCCCCACCCAGGGACCGAACTCGTATCTCTTGTGTCTTCTGCATTGACAGGTGGGTTCTTTACCATTAGACCCATCTGGGAAGCCCATATATTACTATAGGCCTTTTCTGATTTTAGGTAAAAGTTAGGAAGAAATAAATATTTTAACCAGAATGCTTCAGGGGTATTTAGTGAGACTACATTTGTCTGTTTGCTCTGGCTTGTTTCATTCATTCAGGTATCAGAAAAGGGTCGCCCTGTACATCGCCGCCTTTTATGGGTACATTGAGCTCACTGAATGGGCCCTGAAACAGGGTGTGCGGCCCCATGAGACAGTCGGCGTGCACCCCTACCGAGCATGGTGCCAGGAAGCCCTGCACACAGAACGTCTCTAAATGCCCCATTCATGCAGCCGCGGAAGCTGGCCAACTGTTGATTCTGAAGGCCTTTGTCAATTGCAGCGTGCTGTGCCTGGATTGCAAAAACGCAGCAGGACAAACTCCTCTGACCATTGCGTGCAAACACAAGCATAAAGACTGCGTGTTGTATTTACTGAGTAAAATGTGGTCCACGGTTTCTTTTCTGAAAATCTCAGTCTCCATGAGGATTTATATTAAGATAAAACAATGGGTACTCAGAGCTCAGAGTCACAACCTGAATAAAGGCCAGCTTTGTGGGGCAAGGGTCTTGGGGGCAAAAGTTGGAGATGTTGTGATGGTGGATGGTTTCACCAAACCCAAAATGACCTCCAAGAGCTGGCAGAAAGCTATGGACAAGAACTCACAAGGAGGCACTGAGAGCAAACTGCCGCCCCTTGAGGAGCAAACTGTGAGCAGGAAACTTGCCCCATCCTTTGGCAATTGCACAGCAGGACACAAGAGAAGAGACAGTCAAATTTCCTCCACTGGTAGATGCAAACGCATTCTCTGAATTACAAAAAAGACAACAAAGCCGGAAAAAAAATTACTGCCGCAACTAGGAAAAAAGAAAAGCTCATAAAAAATACATATATGCCCCAAGTCCCTCTCCCTCCAATTTCAAGAGTGGGCTATTCACACCCATCTTTTTACTATGCAACTCCCAGTGCTGACGTTTTACTCAGATCTTCCTTCGCGTCTTTCTCAGAGCATAGTGGGAGGACTCCAAGGGACAACGCCATCTACTGCTTAGCTGTGGCCAGGTAAGCTTTTCTCTTCAAACAAAGGTGAACTTTAATAGGGCAGTTCTAGGGAACAATCTTGTGGCTCAGATGGTAAAGAGTTGGCCTGCAATGCAGGAGATCTGAGTTTGATCCCTGGGCCGGGAAGCTCCTCTGGAGGGGGGCATGGCAATCCACTCCAGTATGCATGCCTGGAGAATCCCATGGACAGAGAAGCCTGGTGGGTTACAGTCCATGGGGTCCCACAGAGTCGGACAGGACTGAGTGGCTAAAACACACACACAGGGAACAAATGGTCCACAAAGCCCTAACATGCCATATGGTGTAATACAGGTTGTTCCAATGCATCAGTCCCCAGCTGAGGACCTTGAAGCTCAGGACAAAATGAACTGATTTTATTGGCTCATCCATGTAGTATTCTACTCACCAAATTTTCAGGAAGAGAAGAGTTGTATCAGTGAATAAGTTCCTTTGCTGCTGCTGCTGCTTTTTCTTTAAACTAAAAGAAATTGCTAATTATAATTAAAGGGAGAAGGGGGAAACTTGCAATCTGAGAGATATCAAAAGTGTCAATGGAAGCCTGGACAGTAGTGAAAGTGGAAGGGAAGAAAAGAAACAATTTAATGACAAACTGAATCATAAGACTTCAGTTGACTTATAGATAAGATATACAGGCTGGGGGAGAACTACGTTGGATAAGAGAATGGAATTGATATTAACATTAGGGTAAGTTTAAAAAGTAATCCTATCACATTTAAAGACATAAACAAGTGTGTCGGAAGCAAATTTTTCAGGCACATTCATTTCATAAGGTAAAATTTTATATGTGGGTCATCAGTTTTCACTGAAAACAGAACTCTAATTAGATCTCAGGACCCATCGACGACTTATGAGGCATTCTTGGGTGCCATGATTACAGTGGAAATATAGATTTATGAATCGCTTTCCCTCTTACTCAATATCATGAGAAGGAAAGAAAAACTAAAGCTAGACAGTTTCAGTGGCCTTTCTGTATTTGTCTTTATATCATCTAGATTGTTGCCACCTACTGGTGAGAATAATTTTAGCCTTAAAACTGGATGTGACTAGTGATGGAAGCAAGATCTGATGCTGTAAAGAGGAATATTGTATAGCAATCTGGAATGTTAGGTCCATGAATCAGGGTAAATTGGAAGTGGTCAAACAGGAGATGGTAACAGTGAACGTTGACATTTTAGGAATCAGGAACTAAAATGGACTGGAATGAGAGAATTTACTACAGATGACCATTATATCTACTACTATGGGCAAGAATCCCATAGAAAAAATGCAGTAGTCTACTCCAAAATGGAGTACTTGGGTGCAATCTCAAAAATGACAGAATGATCTCTCTTCGTTTCCAAGGCAAATCATTCAATATCACAGTAATCCAAGCCTATGCTTCAACCACTAATGCCAAAGAAGCTAAAATTAAACAGTTCTATGTAGAGGAAAAGAACAGAATGGGAATGACTAGAGATCTCTTCAAGAAAATTAGAGATACCAAGGGAACATTTCATGCAAAGATGGGCTCGATACAGGACAGAAATGGTATGGACCTAACAGAAGCAGAAGATATTAAGAAGAGGTGGCAAGAATACACAGAAGAACTGTACAAAAAAGATCTTCACGACCCGGATAATCATGATGGTGTGAAAGGGAAAGATCTACCCATTTGAATGCAGAGTTCCAAATAATATCAAGGAGAGATAAGAAAGCCTTCCTCAGTGATCAATGCAAAGAAAGAGAGGAAAACAATAGAATGGGAAAGACTAGAGATCTCTTCAAAAAAATTAGAGATACCAAGGGAATACTTCATGCAAAGATGGACACAGTAAAGGACAGAAACCATACGGACCTAACAGAAACAGAAGATATTAAGAAGAGGTGGCAAGAATACACACAAAAAAAGATCTTAATGACCCAGATAACCACGATGGTGTGACCATTCGCCCAAAGCCAGACATCCTGGAATGGGAAATCAAGTGGGCCTTCGGAAGCATCACTTCAAACAAAACTAGTGGAGGTGATGGAATTCCAGTTGAGCTATTTCAAATCCTAAAAGATGACGCTGTGAAAGTGCTACACTCAATATGCCAGCAAATTTGGAAAACTCAGCAGTGGCCACAGGACTGGAAAAGGTCAGTTTTCGTTCCAATCCCAAAGGAAAACAATGCCAAAGAATGCTCAAATTACCACACAATTGCACTCATCTCACACGCTTGCAAAGTAATGTTCAAAATTCTCCAAGCAGAGCTCCAACAGTACGTGAACCAAGAATTTCCAGATATTCAAGCTGGATTTAGAAAAGGCAGAGGAACCAGAGATCAAATTGTCAACAACCACTGGATCATAGAAAAAGCAAGAGAATTCCAGAAAAACATCTACTTCTGCTTCATTGACTACATCAAAGCCTTTGACTACGTGGATCACAACAAAAAATGGAAAATTCTTAAAGAGACAGGAATACCAGACCACCTTACCTGCCTCCTGAGAAATCTGTATGCAGGTCAAGAAGCAACAGTTAAAACCGGACATGGAAAAACAGACCAGTTCCAAATTGGGAAAGGAGTACATCAAGGCTGTATATTGTCCCCCCTGCTTATTTAACTTATATGCAGAGTACATCATGTGAAATCCCAAGCTGGATGAAGACAAGCTGGCATCAAGATTGCCAGGAGAATTATCAGTAACCTCAGATATGCATATGACACCACCCTTATGGCAGAAAACAAAGAGGTATTGAAAGAGCCTCTTGATGAAAGTGAAAGAGGAGTGTGAAAAAGCTGGCTTAAAACTCAACATTCAAAAAATGAAGATCACGGCATCCGATCCCATCACTTCATGGCAGATAGATGGGGAAAGAATGGAAACAGTGACAGACTTTATTTTGGAGGGGGGGTGGGGTCCCTGGTGGCTCAGAGGTTAAACCGTCTGCCTGCAATGCAGGAGACCTGGGTTTGATCCCTGGGTAGGGAAGACCCCCTGGAGAAGGAAATGGCAACCCACTCCAGTATTCTTGCCTGGAGAATCCCATGGATGGAGGATCCTGGTGGGCTACAGTCCACGGGGTCGCAAAGAGTCGGACACAACAGAGCAACTTCACTTTCACTTTCAAATCACTGGCAGATGGTGACTGCAACCCTGAAATAAAAAGATGCTTGTTCCTTGGAAGAAAAGCTATGACCAATCTAGACAGCATATTAAAAAGCAGAGACATTACTTTGCTGACAAAGGTCCGTCTAGTCAAAGATATGGTTTTTCCCAGTAGTCATGTATGGATTTGAGAGTTGGACCATAAAGAAGGCTGAGCATCGAAGAATTGATGTTTTTGAATTGTGGTTTTGGAGAAGATTCTTGAGAGTCCCTTGGACTGCAAGATCAAACCAGTCAATCCTAAGAAAATCAGTTCTGGAATATTCATTGGAAGAACGGATACTGAAGCTCCAATACTTTGGCCACCTGATGTGAAGAGCTGACTCAGTGGAAAAGACCCTAAGGCTGGGAAAGATTGAAGGCAGGAGGATAAGAGGACAACAGAGGATGAGATGGTTGATGGCATCACCGACTTGATGGATATGAGTTTGAGCAAGCTCTGGGAGTTGGTGATGGACAGGAAGCCTGGCGTGCTGCAGGGGTCACAAAGAGTTAGACTCGACTGAATGACTGAACTAAACTGAGCACAATGAGGCTGGTGAATAGAAATCTTATTTCCAATCTTATTGTTTCTCATTTCTCAATATTTTTCTCTTCCTTGCATTTGGTACTCTTGACTGCCTTCCCATCTGTCTTCTCCGTTTCCCACAGCATCTTTCCCAAGATGTAGCCCACATTCCCCTGTTGGTGTGTTGTGGAGGCACGGGGGAACCTGCACACCTTATGCCCCTGAAAAGCTCTCTCTGGTTTGACTCATGTTGCCCCCTCACAGGAGTCATGAAAGCACCCCATGTCCATCTGAAGCTGGCAGTCCAAGCCAGGCAGCCAGGTTGGTCTGAGCACTTAGTGCTGAAGGACCAGTTACAGGCTCTTGGGCTGAAATGTGAGGAAATGGACACGTGCCATCTTGATGGTGGGGTCCACCATCATCAAGCTAGTATCATAGCCAGGAGATGGGAAAGAGCCTAACTAATCCTTCGTGGTGGTGACCCAGGAGAAACTGGGTCAGGGAGGGTCCATTAGATGTTCCCACTTTTGTGAGAAATGTGATCTCCCAACCAGGACCCCAGACATTTCATCTGGCATCATATGAGAGCATTTGCTGGACTATGTGTCATTCAGGAACTCCACATTATTTTTAACATTATTCATTCATTTATTTATTTTAATATTTATTTTTATTTATTTATTTGGCTGTGCTCAGTCTTAGTTGCAGTATGCAGAATCTTCAGTCTTTTAGTTGTGGCCTGTGGGATCTAGGTCCCTGACCAGGGATTGAACCTGGGGCCCCCTGCATTCGGAGCACAGAGAGTTAGCCATGAGACCACCAGGGAAGTCTCTAGGAATGCCATCTTTAGCTTCACAAAAATATACTTGTGAGGGCTGACTCAGAGTATTGAGTTAACTCAGATCCAGTGCTAATGTGGGTCTCAGGTGGTGAGTGCAGGTGGCTGGTATGGAGCTGACAGTGACCGTCTCATTCCTCAGAAGACAGTGTCAGCTTTATACACATCAAAGAATATTGCCAAGGTGTGCCTAGAAAACTGTCTTCCTTACAGCTTATTGGTCTAATTCCAGTGAACTTGGATGTAACCTGGGAATCCAGGTTAGTGAAGATCCAAATGTGGAGGATTGGTCCAGAAGGTTCAGAGTGTACCGAGAAAAGATGGTAATCCCAAAGATGTTTCTGATGGGCTCTTATGCTCCTGATAAAAGCAGAACTCTCTATTGTTTTGTTTTGTTTCATTTGATAAAAAGTACCAAGGAGGGAATTCCCTATTGGTCCAGTGGTTAGCACCCCAGGTTTTTTGCTGCCAAGGAAGTGGGTTCAATCCCTAGTTCAGAAACTAAGGTTCCTGCAAGTTGTATAGCACGGCCAAAAAAAAAGCTTCAACCCAGCAAATTCTATGACATTGAGTGGGGTTTCTGTTTCTAGCTGTGAGTGCTCACCTTTTGGTATTGCCTTGGGATGATTTCATTCCCACTGCTTCACAAGGAAATGGTTTTAGAAAGATTCCTTTTTCCTGTTTACCTCCCATAGGACAAGACAAACCAGCCACAGGAACCACAAAATAAGCCCAAGATTTCCATCACTTTAGCTATAAACGGGGAGAAGGCAATGGCACCCACACTCCAGTACTTTGCCTGGAAAATCCATGGACAGAGGAGCCTGGTAGGCTGCAGTCCATGGGGTCGCTAGGAGTTGGACATGACTGAGCGACTTCACTTTCACTTTTCACTTTCGTGCATTGGAGAAGGAAATGGCAACCCACTCTAGCGTTCTTGCCTGGAGAATCTCAGGGACAGGGGAGCATGGTGGGCTGCCATCTATGGGTCGCACAGAGTCAGACATGACTGAAGCAACTTAGCAGCAGCAGCAGCTATAAATGGGGACAAGAATGGACCTCCTTATAAATTATGCCATGTTTTCTTGCAGTGCCTTTAAAGAGAAACGATGGCTTCAGCAGTTAGGAATAGCAAGAGTCCTAGCGAAAAAGAGCATTTCTAATCTGACTATCCAAGGAGGCTTGACAGCATGTGAAAATCCTCCAGAAATTGTGCTTTGAAAAGTCACAACAACCCCAGTTTGCATAAAGACCTGGTCAGACAGAACTTCTAATTCTAATGCTAAAGTTTCTGATAACTGTTTTAATTTTTGGGTTTCTAATAACAGTTCTGATGGTACATGAATATTTAAAGTTCAATACCATGTTTTCTCAAACTCCATCACCCTAACTCAATAGATGCAGAGAAAGCCTTTGACAAAATTCAACATCCATTTATGATTGAAAACTCTCCAGAAAGCAGGAATAGAAGGAACATACCTCAACATAATAAAAGCTATATATGACAAACCCACAGCAAACATTATCCTCAATGGTGAAAAATTGAAAGCATTTCCCCTAAAGTCAGGAACAAGACAAGGGTGCCCACTTTCACCACTACTATTCAACATAGTTCTGGAAGTTTTGGCCACAGCAATCAGAGCAGAAAAAGAAATAAAAGGAATCCAAATTGGAAAAGAAGAAGTAAAACTCTCACTGTTGCAGATGACATGATCCTCTACATAGAAAACCCTAAAGACTCCACCAGAAAATTACTAGAGCTAATCAATGAATATAGTAAAAGTTTGCAGGATATAAAATGAACACACAAAAATCCCTTGCATTCCTATACACTAATAATGAGAAAATAGAAAAAGAAATTAAGGAAAACAATTCCATTCACCATTCAACGAAAAGAATAATATACTTAGGAATAGGAAAGCTATAAAGAAACTAAAGACTTATACATAGAAAACTATAAAACACTGGTGAAAGAAATCAAAGAGTACACTAATAGATGGAGAAATATACATGTTCATGGATTGGAAGAATCAATATAGTGAAAATGAGTATAACTACTCAAAGCAATCTATAGATTCAATGCAATCCCTATCAAGCTACCAGTGGTATTTTTTTCACAGAGCTAGAACAAATAATTTCACAATTTGTATGGAAATATAAAAAAATATAAAAAAATCGAATAGCCAAAGCAATCTGAGAAAGAAGAATGGAACTGGAGGAATCCACTTGCCTGACTTCAGGCTCTACTACAAAGCCACAGTCATCAAGACAGTATGGTACTGGCACAAAGACAGAAATATAAATCAATGGAACAAAATAGAAAGCCCAGAGATAAATCCACACACCTATGGACACCTTATCTTCGACAAAGGAGGCAAGAACATACAATGGATTAAAGACAATCTCTTTAACAAGTGGTGCTGGGAAAACTGGTTAACCACTTGTAAAAGAATGAAACTAGAACACTTTCAACACCATACACAAAAGAAAACTCAAAATGGGTTAAAAGATCTAAACATAAGACCAGAAACTATAAAACTCCTAGAGGAGACATAGGCAAAAACACTCTCCGACATAAATCACAGCAGGATC
>NW_017216000.1:0-13509 GCF_001704415.2 Capra hircus
CTCGAGTGGAGACGGGTATGTCGGGGAACTTCTTGAGTTGCAGCAAAGGTGTGAAGGACCCTTTGAAAGTTCCAGAGTTTAGGTGTGATAAGCTCGAGACTCCTCAGCGGGAAATGGGCCTCATCTCGCCTGGAGGGGAGAACCTCCTGGATTTTCTCGAGTTGCCCCAGGTGCTCTCGGCTTCCGACGGGGACCTCAGGGACACGCTCTAGTGCCCTCAGGAAAGGCCCGTCCCCATGCGAGTTGCTCGTGGGCCTCTAGCGATTCCTCTCCCGTCTATGCCGGGGCCTGAGACATTGTGTGGAGTCGGTGCTGGAACCTGAGGATTCCTCTCCAGTTCTGACATGGATCTTGGGGTACTTCTGGAGTCTCCCAGGGGGGAGTCAGTCCTCGTCGCGAGTGTGGCGTGCACGTGCGCTTTCCTCCCGAGCTTAGCAGCAGTGTCACGCTTCCCTTTGCGTGGATCCAGGATCTGTGGCTTTCTCAGTAGGCTTTCCCACGAGGCTTTCCCACTAGGCTTTTCACAGGGCTCTCCCACGTGCCACTGAGTTCTGAGTCGATCCTCGGCTTGAAAGTCGAGGCATTGCGGGAAAACAGGTTTCCCTGGAATCGACTGAGACATCTGGGGGCTCTGTGAATGGTGGCACGACCCTGAGTTCCTCTCTCCTTTCCTGTGGAGAGCGCCTCTTCTTGAGATGGGTCGGGAACGCCGGAAATTCTTTCCGGACCACGAAGGGAAAGGATCCCTCCTCTCGAGCTATGAGGCTGAAACGGGGCTCTTCTGGTTGTGGGGCGGGACTCTCGTGCTTCCTTTCGAGTGGAAACGGGTATGTCGGGGAACTTCTTGAGTTGCAGCAAATGGTGTGAAGGGCCCTTTGGAAGTTCCAGAGGTTAGGTGTGATTAGCCTCGAGATGCCTCAGCGCAAATGGGTCTCATCTCGCCTGGAGGGAGAACCTCCTGGATTTTCTCGAGTTGCGCCAGGTGCTCTCGACTTACGACGGGGACCTCAGGGACCCGCTTTGGTGGCCTCAGGAAAGGCCCAGTCCCCATGCGAGTTGCTCGGGAGCCTCTCGTGATGTCTCTCCCTCTCCAATGCTGTCTTGGATCTTGACTGGCCTTTCCTGAGGCCACCAGAGCGGGTCCCTGCGGTCCCCATTGTAAGTCGAGAGCACCTGCCGCAACTGGAGAAAATCAAGGATGTTCTCCCCTCCAGGCAAAATGAAGCCTATTTCCGCTGACACATCTCAAGGCCTAAGCACACTTAAACTCTGGAACTTCCAAAGGTCCTTCACACCCTTGCTGCAAATCAAGAAGTTCCCCGACATACCCGTCTGCCACTTAAGAGGAAGCACGATAGTTCCGCCCACATCCAGAGGAGCCCCGTTTCCGCCTCATAGCTCGAGAGGAGGGATCCTTTCCCTTCGAGGTCGGGAAAGAATTCCCGGCGTTCTCGTCGCATCTCAAGAGGAGGCGCTCTCCACAGGAAAGGCGAGAGGAACTCCAGGGACATGCCACCATTCTCCGAGTCCCCCAGATGTCTCAGTCCATTCCAGGGAAACCTGTTTCCCCGCACTGACTCGACTTTCAAGCGAGGATCGACTCACACCACTGTGGCACGTGGGACAGCCCTGTGGCAAAGCCTCGTGGGAAAGCCTCGAGGGAAAGCCACAGATACCTTGATCCACGAGATGGGAAGCGCGACACTGCTGCTACCGCTCGGAGGAAAGCGCACGTGCATGACCCCACTCGAGCCGAGGACTGACGCAAGCTTGGGAGACTCCAGAAGTACGCCAAGATCCATGTCAGCACTGGAGAGGAATCTCAGGTTCCGTCCCGACTCCACACAAAGTCTTAGGCCCCGGCATAGACGGGAGAGAATCCTGAGAGGCCCCCTAGCCAGGGGACTTCCAGGTCACCAGAGCGGGTCCCCCGTCGTAACTCGAGAGCACCTGACGCAACTCGAGAAAATCCAGGAGGTTCTCCCCTGCAGGCGAGATGAGGCCCGTTTCCACTGAGTGTCTCGAGGCTAATCACACGTGAACTCTGGAACTTCAAAAGAGTCTTTCACAGTCATGCTGCAACTCAAGAAGTTCCCTGACATACCCGTCTCCACTCAAGAGGAAACACGAGGGTCCCGGCCACATCCAGAGGAGCTCCGTTTCCGGCTCGTAGCTCGAGATGAGGGATCCTTTCCCTACATGGTCGGGAAAGAATTTCCGGCATTCCCATCGCATCTCAAGAGGAGGCGCTCTCCAAAGGAAAGGGGAGAGGAACTGCAGGGTCGTGCCACCATTCCAAGACTCCCCCAGATGTCTCAGTCCATTCCACAGGAACCTGTTTTCCCTGCACTGCCTCGGCTTTCACGCCGAGGATCGACTCACACCACCGAGACACGTGGGACAGCCCTGTGGGAGAGCCTCGTGGGAAAGACTCGAGGGAAAGTCACAGATCCCTTGGTCCACGCAAGCAGAAGCATGACACTGCTGCTACAGCATGGGAGGAAAGGGCACACTCATGCTCCCACTCGAGACGAGGCCTGAATCCCCTGGGGAGACTCCAGAGGTAGCCCAAGATCCATGTCAGCACTGGAAAGGAATCCTCAGGTTCGGCACCGACTGCACACAAGGTCTTAGGCCCCGACATCGAAGGGAGAGGAATCCCGAGAGGCCCCGAGCAACTCGCATGGGGACTGGCCTTTCCTCAGGCCACCTAAGCGGGTACTTGAGGTCCAGGTCGTAAGTCGAGAGCACCTGCCGCAACTCGAGAAAATCCAGGAGGTTCTCCCCTCCAGGTGAGATGAGGCCCATTTCCGCTGAGGCGTCTCGAGGCTAATCACACCTAAACTCTCGAACTTCCAAAGAGTCCTTCACACCCTTGCTTCAACTCAAGAAGTTCCCCAACATACCCGTCCACTTGAGAGGAAGCAAAGGATCCCGCCCATATCCAGTGGAGCCCCTTCTCTGCCTCATAGCTCGAGAGGAGGGATCCTTTCAGTGCGTGGTCGGGAAAGAATTCCCTGCATTCCCATCGCATCTCAAGAGGAGGCGCTCGCCACAGGAAAGGCGAGAGGAACTCCAGGGTCGTGCCACCATTCCCAGAGTCCCCCATGTGTCTCAGTCCATTCCAGGGAAAACTGTTTTCCCTGCACTGCCTCGACTTTCAAGCCGAGGATCGACTCACACCACTGGTAGCACGTGGGACAGCCCTGTGGGAAAAGCCTCGTGGAAAGCCTCAGGGAAAGCCTCGAGGGAAAGCCTCGAGGGAAAGCCAGAGATCCCTTGATCCACAGCGAAGGGAAGAGTGACACTGCTGCTACAGCTCTGGGAGGAAAGCGCACGTGCATGACCCCACTCGAGACGAGGATTTACTCCCTGGGGAGACTCCAGAAGTACCCCAAAATCCATGTCAGCACTGGAGAGGAATACTCAGGTTCCGGCACCGACACGACACAAGGTCTTAGGGCCCGGCTACGACGGGAGAGGAATTCCGAGAGGCCCCTAGCCACTCGCATGGGACTGACCTTTCCTGAGGCCACCAGAGCGGGTCCCTGAGGTCCCTGTCGTAAGTCGAGGACACCTGCCGCAACTCGAGAAAATCCAGGAGGTTCTCCCTTTCAGGGGAGATGAGGCCCATTTCCGCTGTGGCGTCACGAGGCTAATCACACCTAACCTCTGGAACTTCCAAAGGGTCCTTAACACCCTTGCTGCAACTCAAGAAGTTACCCCACATACCCGTCTCCACCCGAGAGGAAACACGAGAGTCCCACGCACATTCAGAGTAGCCCTGTTTCCACCTCCTAGCTCGAGAGGAGGGATCCTTTCCCTGCGTGTTCGGTCAAGAATTCCCGGCTTTCCCGTCGCATCTCCAGAGGAGGCGCTCTCCACACGAAAGACGAGAGGAACTCCAGGGTCGTGCCACCATTCCCAGAGTCCCCCATGTGTCTCAGTCCATTCCAGGGAAAACTGTTTTCCCTGCACTGCCTCGACTTTCAAGCCGAGGATCGACTCACACCACTGTAGCACGTTGGACAGCCCTGTGGAAAAGCCTCGTGGGAAAGCCTCGAGGGAAAGCTCGAGGGAAAGCCAGAGATCCCTTGATCCACGCGAAGGAAGAGTGACACTGCTGCTACAGCTCGGGAGGAAAGCGCACGTGCATGACCCCACTCGAGACGAGGATTTACTCCCTGGGGAGACTCCAGAAGTACCCAAGAACCATTTCAGCACTGGAGAGGAATCCTCAGGTTATGGCACCGACTCCAAACAAGGTCTTAGGCCCTGGCATCGATGGGAGAGGAATTCCGAAAGGCCCCTGAGCAACTCACATGGGTACTGGCCTTTCCTGAGGCCACCAGAGCGGGTTCCTGAGGTCCCCGTCCTAAGTCGAGAGCACCTGCCGCAACTCGAGAAAATCCAGGAGGTTCTCCCCTCCAGGCGAGATGAGGCCCTTTTCCTCTGAGGCGTCTCGAGGCTAACCATACCTAACATCTGGAACTTCCAAAGGGTCCTTCACACCCTTGCTGCAACTCAAGAAGTTCCCCGACATACCTGACTCCACTCGAGAGGAAGCACGAGAATCCGCCCACATCCAGAGGAGCCCCGTTTCCGCCTCATACCTCGAGGTCAGGTATCCTTTCCCTGCATGTTCGGGAAAGAATTCCCGGTGTTCCCGTCGCATCTCATGAGGAGGCGCTCTCCACAGGAAAGGCGGAGAACTCCAGGGTCATGCCACCATTCCAAGAGTCCCCCAGATATCTCAGTCTGCCGGGGTCCAGCCCCGCTGGATCCAGGGAATTCGACGGATGGACGGCGTTGTCGTGGAAAGTCTTTTTTATTTATTAATGTAAGATTAGATTAAGAAATTATAGTGTAGTAAGAAGATTAACTGGAGGAAAAGGGCTGAATATCTTGGTTTACGTGGAAGGCCAATAAAATTCCAGACAAAGAATTTTCACCATCTACGTTGGGCCACCAGCCCCTGCTTGAATATCTAAGGGTGCCTCACCTTAAGCTCCCTTTCGTGCAGGTCTTAACAGCCAGGCAAGTAAGTAGACCTGGCGAGCCTCCGCGCCCCTGGTGGAGATTCAGCCTGAAGTTAAAGTAAAAAGCAGAGAGAAGGAAAGGGAGAGAAGAAGAAGAAGAGAAAAAAGACACGGGGGGAGCCTGAGTCTCAAGAAACCAGGCCGAGAGACTAGTTCGAGAAACTGGTCCGAGAAACTGGCCCCATCCTTTATTGTTCATAAAGCCTTTTATACTTTTGATAAAACATGGAGTTCAATGGGTAACACAAAATTATGTAGCGTTTGCACCCCAGACTCTTTCTGTACATCATTTTGTATACAAAAGGTCTCTGGTGATTTACATTATCTTCTGGCCAAGAGGCTTGTTAAACACTTTTTGGCTCTCTTCCTTAATGAATGTTAATTTTGTTTCCTCTGAAGTGTTTTTCTTTAATCTGCATTTCCTTAAATCATTAAAGTTACATCTCTATAAAACAAAGGTGCAGTGGTTATAACAAAGAAGGTACTTAACTCAAAGATCTAATGTTCCTAATACCAGGTCTACTACTTGTTTTTTTAATATACCAACTCTATCTAAAAATAAAGGATATGAAAATTTAGCAGCAAGCATTGACCCAAAAAATGAAACTTTTAATCAGTCCTATTATAAAGATTTTGACTCCTCGGATGCCCCTACATTCCTAGGATGCTTTAAGCTTCCTGTGCCTCCTGGGGAAAGGAGGCCTCAAACAATCACATGCCCAGCTGTACGAGTCCTGCAGGCAGGCTAGAAAGCATTCAGAGGGGTTTTTGGATTGAAACACTCTTTCAAATGCTGAAGACTAAAGCCCTGAATTGACTTTTTCCAGAAAATGTCAGAAGAGTGGAAAAGCAGAGCAAAAAAGCCGGCAGATTTTTGTTGGGGTATGTGCGTAGGAACTTCCAGAGGGGTCCCTGAAGTCTGAACACACCATGCCTATGTCAGCTTTCTTCCTCATGACGTTATCACGGACGGGAGTCCTCATACTGGCTCCCAGCATCAGTCCAATCCAGAGGAACCTGTTTTCCCTGCACTGCCTCGACTTTCACGCTGAGGATCAACTCACACCACGGTGGCACGAGGGAAAGCCCTGTGAGAAAGCCTCGTGGGAAAGCCTCCAGGGAAAGCCACAGATCCCTTGATCCACACGACGGGGCGTGACCCTGCTGCTACAGCTCGGAGGAAAGCACACGTGCGTGCCCTCACTTGAGAGGAGGATTGACTCTCCAGGGGAGACTCCAGAAGAACCCCAATATCCATGTCAGCACTGCAGAGGAAACCTCAGGTTCCGGCCCAAACCACACAAGTTGTTCGGCCGGGCATCAACAGGAGAGTTATCAAGAGAAGCCCCCCAGCATCTGGCATGGGGACTGGCCTTTGATGAAGCCACCAGAGCGGGTCCCTGACGTCCCCGTCGTAAGTCGGAGCACCTGCCGCAACTCGAGAAAATCCAGGAGGTTCTCCCCTCCAGGCGAGATGAGGCCCATTTCCAATGAGGTGTCTCGAGGCTAATTACATCTAATCTCTGGAACTTCCAAAGGGTCCTTCACACCCTTGCTGCAACTCAAGAAGTTCCCCGACATTCCCATCTCCACTCGAGAGGAAACACGAGGGTCCTGCCCACATCCAGAGTAGCCCCGTTTCATCCTCCTAGCTAGAGATGAGGGATCCTTTCCCTGCTTGGTCGGGAAAGAACTTCCGGCATTCCCGTCGCATCTCAGGTGGAGGCGCTCTCCACAGGAAGGGAGAGAGGAACTCCATGGTCGTGCCACCATTTCAAGCGTCCCCAGATGTCTCAGTCCATTCCAGAGGATCTTGTTTTTACAGAGTGCCTAAACTTTCATGCCGAGGATCGCCTCACACCACGGTGGCACGGGGGACAGCCCTGTGGGAAAGCCTCGTGGGAAAGCCTCTAGGAAAAGCCTAGAGGAAAAGCCACCATTGATCCACGCGACGGGCATGACACTGCTGCTACAGCTCGGGAGGAAGGGGCATGCGCATGCCCCCACTCGAGACGAGGACTGATTCCCCTTGGAGACTTCAGAAGTATCCCAAAAACATGTCAGCACTGGAGAGGAATACTCAGGTTCTGGCCCCCACTCCACACAAGGTCTTGGGCCCCGGCATCTACCGGTGAGGAATCCGAGAGGCCCTCTAGCAACTCACATGGGAACTGGTCTTTCCTAAGGCCAACAGAACGGGTCCCTGAGGTCCCCGTCGTAAGTCGAGAGCACCTGCCACAACTCGAGAAAATGAAGGAGATTCGCCCCTTCAGGCGAGATGAAGCCCGCCACTACTAACCACACCTAACTTCCAAAGGTCCTTCACACCATAGCTGCTGACCCGTCGCCACTACATAGAATCACCAGGGTACCACCCACATCCAGAGGAGCCCCAATTCCCCCTCCTAGCTCAATGTGAGGGATCCTTTCCCTGATTGGCCGGGAAAGAATTCCTGTCGTACCTGTCGCATCTCAAGAGGAGGCACGCTCCGCAAGAAAGGTGAGAGGAACTCCAGGGTCGTTCCACCATTCCAAGAGTCCCCCAGAAGTCTCAGTCCTTTACAGAGGAACTTGTTTACCCTGCACTGCCTCGACGTTCACGCGGGAGGACCGACACACACGATGGTGGCACGTGGGACAGCCCTGTGGGAAAGCCTCGTGGGAAAGCCTCGAGGGAAAACAAGAAACCCCTTGATCAACCCAACGGGAAAATTGACTCTGCTCCTAATGCTCGGAGAAAAAGCGCACGTGCATGCCCCCATTGGAGACGAAGATGACTCCCCTGTGGAGACTCCAGTAGTACCCCAAGATCCATGTTAGCACTGGAGAGGAAACCTCAGGTTCGGGCCACCGACTCCAAACAAGGTCTTAGGCCCCGTCATCGACCGGAGAGGAATCCCGAGAGGCCCCTTAGCAACTCGCAAGTCGACTGGCATTTCCTGAGTGGACCAGAGCGGGTTACATAAGTCCCGGTCGTAACTGGAGAGCACCTGCTGAAACTCGAGAAAATCCAGGAGGTTCTCCCCTGCAGGCGAGATGAGGCCCATTTCCGCTGAGGCGTCTCGAGTCTAATCACACCTAACCTCTGGAACTTCCAAAGGGTCCATCACACCCTTGCTGCAACTCAAGAAGTTCACCGACATACCCGTCTCCACACGAGAGGAAGCACCAGAAACCCGCCCACATCCAGAGGAGCCCGTTTCCGCCTCCTAGCTCGAGAGGAGGGATCCTTTCCCTGCGTAGACAGGAAAGAATTCCTGGCGTTCCTGGCGCATCTCAAGAGGAGGCGCTCTCCACAGGAAAGGCGAGAGGAACTCCAGGGTCGTGCCACCATTCCCAGAGTCCCCCAGATGTCTCAGTCCATTTCAGGGAAACCTGATTTCCCTGCACTGCCTCGAATTTCTAGCCGAAGATCGACTCACACCAGGATGGCACATGAAACAGCCCTGTGGGAAAGCCTCGTGGGAAAGCCACGAGGGAAAGCACAGATCCTTGATCCATGCAAAAGGAAGCGTGACACTGCTGCTACAGCTCGGGAGGAAAGCGCACGTTCATGCCCCACACAAGACGACGACTAACTCCCCTGGGAGACTCCAGAAGTACCCCAAGATCCATGTCCACACTGGAGAGGAATCCTCCGGTTCCGGCACCGACTCCATACAAGGTCTTAGGCCCCGGCATCGAAGGGAGAGGAATCCTGAGAGGCCCCGAGGAACTCGCATGGCTCCTGGCCCTTCCTGAGGCCACTAGAGCGGGTCCCTGAGGTCCCCGTCGTAAGTCGAGAGCACCTGCCGCAACTAGAGAAAATCCATTAGGTTCTCCCCTCCAGACGAGATGAGGCCCATTTCCGCTGAGGCGTCTCGACGCTAATTACACCTAACCTCTGGAACTTCCAAAGGGTCCTTCACACCCTAGCTGCAACTCAAGAGGTTCCAGGAGAGACCCGTCGCCACTCCATAGGAATCACCAGGGTACCACCCACATCCAGAGGAGCCCCAATTCCCCCTCCTGGCTCAAAATGAGGGATCCTTTCCCTGATTGGCCGGGAAAAATTCCTGTCGTACCTGTCGCATCTCAAGAGGAGGCACGCTCCACAAGAAAGGTGAGAGGAACTCCAGGGTCGTTCCACCATTCCAAGAGTCCCCCAGATGTCTCAGTCCTTTCCAGAGGAACTTGTTTACCCTTCACTGCCTCGACGTTCACGGGAGGACTGACTCACACGATGGTGGCACGTGGGACAGCCCTGTGGGAAAGCCTCGGGAAAAGCCTCGTGGGAAAGCCTCGAGGGAAAACAAGAAACCCCTTGATCAACCCAACGGGAAAATTGACTGTGCTCCTAATGCTCGGGAGAAAAGCGCACGTGCATGCCCCCATTGGAGATGAAGATGACTACCCTGTGGAGACTCCAGTAGTACCCCAAGATCCATGTCAGCACTGGAGAGGAAACCTCAGGTTCGGGCACCGATTCCAAACAAGGTCTTAGGCCCCGTCATCGACCGGAGAGGAATCCCGAGAGGCCCCTTAGCAACTCCAAGTCGACTGGCATTACCTGAGCGGACCAGAGCGGGTTACATAAGTCCCGGTCGTAACTGGAGAGCACCTGCTGACACTCGAGAAAACCCAGGAGGTTCTCCCCTGCAGTCGAAATGAGGCCCATTTCCGCTGAGGCGTCTCGAGTCTAATCACACCTAACCTCTGGAACTTCCAAAGGGTACTTCACACCCTTGCTGCAACTCAAGAAGATCCCCGACATACCCCTCTCACTCGAGAGGAAGAACAAGAGTCCCGACCACATCCAGAGGAGCCCCGTTTCAGCCTCGTACCTCGCGGTCAGGTATCCTTTCCCTGTATGTTCCGGAAAGAATTCCCGGTGTTCCCGTCGCATCTCATGAGGAGGCGCTCTCCACAGGAAAGGCGAGAGAAACTCCAGTGTCGTGCCATCATTCCAAGAGTCCCCCAGATATCTCAGTGTGCCGGTGTCCAGCCACGCTGCATCCAGGGAATTCGACGGGATGGACGGCGTTGACGTGGAAAGTCTTGTGTATTTATTAATAAGATTAGATTAAGAAATTATAGGGTAGTAAGAAGATTAACTGGAGGAAAAAGGCTGAATAGCTAGGTTTACGCGGAAGGCCAATAAAATTCCCGACAAGGAATTTTCTGGCGGACTCTGGGAATGGTGGCACGACCCTCGAGTTCCTCTGTGACTTTCACACTAGGCTTTCCCACAGGCTTTCCCACGAGTCTTATCCACAGGGCTGTCCCATGTGCCACCGTGGTGTGAGTCGATCCTCGGCTTGAAAGTCGAGGCAGGCAGGGAAAACAGGTTTCCCTGGAATGGACTGAGACATCTGGGGGACTCTGGGAATGGTTGCACGACCCTGGAGTTCCTCTCGCCTTTCCTGTGGAGAGCACCTCCTCTTGAGATGCGACGGGACGCCGGGAATTCTTTCACGACCACGCAGGGAAAGGATCCCTCCTCTCGAGCTAGGAGGCGGAAACGTGGCTCCTCTGGATGTGGGCGGGACTCTCGTTCTTCCTCTCGAGTGGAGACGGGTATGTCGGGGATCTTACTGAGTTGCAGCAAGGGTGTGAAGGACCCTTTGGAAGTTCCAGAGGTTAGGTGTGATTAGTCTCGAGACGCCTCAGCGGAAATGGGCCTCATCTCGCCTGGAGGTGAGAACCTCCTGGATTTTCTCGAGTTGCGGCAGGTGCTCTCGACTTACGACGGGGACCTCAGGGACACGCTCTGGTGGCCTCAGGAAAGGCCAGTCCCCATGCGAGTTGCTCTGGGCCTCTCGGGATTCCTCTCCCCTCGATGCGGGGCCAAAGATCTTGTGTGGAGTCGGTGCCGGAACCTGAGGATTCCTCTCCAGTGCTGACATGGATCTTGGGGTACTTCTGGAGTCTCTCCAGGGGAGTCAGTCTTCGTCTCGAGTGGGGGCATACATTTGCGCTTTCCCCCGAGCTGTAGCAGCAGTGTCACGCTTCCCTTCGCGTATATCAAGGGATCTGTGGCTTTCCCTCGAGTCTTTCCCACGAGGCTTTCCCATGAGGCTTTCCCACAGGGCTGTCCCACGTGGCACCGTGGTGTGAGTCGAACCTCGGCTTGAAAGTCGAGGCAGTGCAGGGAAAACAATGGACTGAGACATCTAGGGGACTCTGGGAATGGTGGCACGACCCTCGAGTTCCTCTCGCCTTTCCTGTGGAGAGCACCTCCTCTTGAGTTGCGACGGACACGGGAATTCTTTCCCCACCACGCAGGGAAAGATCCTCCTTCGAGCTAGGAGGCGGAAACGAGCTCTCTGGATGTGGGCGCGGACTCTCGCTTCCCTCGAGTGGAGACGGTATGTCGGGAACTTCTTGAGTTGCAGCAAGGTGTGAAGGACGCTTTGGAAGTCCAGATGTCAGATGTGATTAGCCTCGAGAGCCTCGGCGGAAATGGGCCTCATCTCTCCTGGAGGGAGAACCTCCGGATTTCTCGAGTTGCGGTGGTCTCTCGACTTACGACGGGACTCAGGACCCGCCATGCTGGCATCAGGAAAGGCCAGTCCCATGCGAGTTGCTTGGGCTTCTGGGGATCCTCTCCGTCGATGCTGGTGCTAAGACTAGTGTGGAGTTGTTGCCGAACCTGAGATTCTCTCCAGTGCTGACATGATCTTGGGTACTTCTGGAGTCTCCCCAGGGAGCCAGTCCTCTTCTCGAGATGGGCATGCACGTGCGATTTCCTCCCAAGCTGTAGCAGCAGTATCACCTTCCTTCGCGTGGATCAAGGATCTGTGGCTTTCCCTGAGGCTTTCACAGGAGGCTTTCACACGAAGTTTTCCCACAGGGCTGTCCCACGTGCCACCGTGGTGTGAGTCGATCCTCGGCTTGAAAGTCGATGCAGTGCAGGGAAAACAGGTTTCCCTGGAATGGACTGAGACATCTGGGGGACTCTGGAATGGTGGCACGACCCTGGAGTTCCTCTCGCCTTTCCTGTGGAGAGCGCCTCCTCTTGAGAAGCGACGGGAACGCGGGGAATTCTTTCCCGACCACGCAGGGAAAGGATCCCTCCTCTCGAGCTAGGAGGGGAAACGGGGCTCCTCTGGATGTGGGCGGAACTCTCGAGCTTCCTCTCGAGTGGAGACGGGTATGTCGGGGAACTTCTTGAGTTGCAGCAAGGGTTGAAGGACCCTTTGGAAGTTCCCGAGGTTAGGTGTGATTAGCCTCGAGACGGCTCAGCGGAAATGGGCGTCATCTCGCCTGGAGGAGAGAACCTCCTGGATTTTCTCGAGTTGCGGCAGGTGCTCTCGACTTACCACGAGGACCTCAGGGACCCTCTCTGGTGGCCACAGGAAAGGCCAGTCCCCATGCGAGTTGCTCGGGGGCCTCACGGGATTCCAATCCCGTCGATGCCAGGGCCTAAGACCTTGCGTGGAGTCGGTGCCGGAACCTGAGGATTCCTTTCCAGTGCTGACATGGATCTTGGGGTACTTCTGGAGTCTCCCAGCGGAGTCAGTCCTCGTCTCGAGTGGGGGGATGCACGTGCGCTTTCATCCCTATTTGTAGCAGCAGTGTTGCGCTTCCCTTCGCGTCAATCAATGGTTCTGTGGCTTTTCCTCGAGGCTTTCCCACGAGGCTTTCCCAGGGCTGTCCCACGTGCCACCGTGGTGTGAGTCGATCCTCGGCTTGAAATTGGAGGCAGTGAAGGGAAAACAGGTTTCCCAAGAATGGACTGAGACATCTCGGGAACTCTGGGAATGGTGGCAGGACCCTGGAGTTCCTCTCGCCTTTCCTGTGGAGAACGCCTCCTCTTGAGATGCGACGGAAACGCCGGGAATTCTTTCCCCACCACGCAGGGAAAGGATCCCTCCTCTCGATCTTGGAGGCGGAAACGGGGCTCCTCTGGATGTGGGCGGGACTCTCGTGCTTCCTCTCGAGTGGAGACTGGTTTGTCGGGGAACTTCTTGAGTTGCAGCAAGGGTGTGAAGGACCCTTTGGAAGTTCCAGTTGTCAGATGTGATTAGCCTCGAGACGCCTCAGCGGAAATGGGCCTCATCTCTCCTGGAGGGAGAACCTCCTGGATTTTCTCGAGTTGCGGCAGGTGCTCTCCACTTACGACGGGGACCTCAGGGACCCGCCCTGGTTGCCTCAGGAAAGGTCAGTCCCCATGCAGTTGCTCGGGGCCTCTCGGGATTCCTCTCCCGTCGATGCCCGGGGCCTTAGACCTTGTGTGGAGTCGGTGCCAGATCCTGAGGATTCCTCTCCAGTGCTGACATGGATCTTGAGGTACTTCTGGAGTCTCCCCAGGTAGACAGTCCTCGTCTCGAGTGGGGGCATGCACGTGCGATTTCCTCCCGAGCTGTAGCAGCAGTGTCACACTTCCCTTCGCGTGGATCAAGGGATTTGTGGCTTTTCCTCGAGCTTCCCCGGCAGAGGCTGCTTTCCCAGGAGCTTTTCCACGAGGCATCTGGGGGACTCTGGAATG
>NW_017216001.1:0-23633 GCF_001704415.2 Capra hircus
TTAGCAGCATGACAAACCCACAGTAACATTGCTACTCAATGGTGCAAAAAGCTGAAGGCATTTCCTCTAAGATCAGGAATAAGACACAGGAGGATGCATCCATAAATTTAGGGAGGTCCCTGCTGTTTTCATTTTCATTCACATCCTGTGTGGAGCTTTTGTTTCCTTTGAGACTTTGGTCTTACTCATGGCGTTCGTTTTTGAAATGTGTTTTTTAGCTTTGTGACGTGTACTACATTTCATATTTTCTTTTATTCCTATATAACTCGGACTTATCTCTACTTGAGAAACCATACTCTGTATTCTTTCAATACTTCTAGATTGTTCACAGTGTTTTTTGAAACCCGAGGATATGAAATGTCTTTGTGAAGATTCCAAGGCACTAGGGGAAAAGACTGTGTATTCCACTGTTGTGGGGGGAGTGTTACATAATTGGAAATTAGACCCTGATGGATGATTCTAGTGCTCAGTTCTTTATATCTTTGCTAATTATCTGTCTAGTAGGTCTATCTATTGCTAGGAGTAAGGTATTAAAGTCCCTCAGTATAATTTGGATTTTCTCTCTGTCTTTTCAATTCTGTTTTTGTTTCAGGTATTTTGAAACACTATGGTTTGGTATATACACATTTAGGATTGCTATGTCTTCTTGGCATATCTATTTCTTTATCATTATATATTGTCCCTCTCTGCCTCTGGGAATTTTTTTTCTAAAGTCTACTTTAACTCATAATAATTTAGCCATTCCTCCTTTTTTTGATTAATATTACCATGATGTCTCTTTTCATCCTTTTAATCTATGTCATTGTGTTTGAATTATTTGTTAACTGCATATAATTAGGTCATGGTCATTTTAGCCCACTCTGCCTGCATCTGTCTTAATTGACATATTTTAAACCTTCTCTATGTTAGGATTTGAGTATGCAATTTATTTACAAATTTATTTTTGTTTCCTGTTTCTTTTTTTCTTTCAATGGATATTTTGCCCATTTTAAAATCTCATAGTTTTACTTATACAGGTTTTAGTATGTCATATGTTGCTTAACATAATTTTCTTAGCAGTTGCTCTGGATATTAGTGTGTGTGTGTAACTTACCACAGTCTACACATATTAACAATTTATCATTTTGAATTAAGTACTGAAACCTTATTATATTGTGTTGTTTTTTTTTCACTCGCTAAGTCATGTCCGACTCTGCAACATCATGAACTTCAGTCCTCCAGACTCCTCTGTCCTCCACTATCTCCTGGAGTTTGCTCACATTCATATCCATTGAATTGGTGATGCTATCTAACCATCTCATCCTCCGCTGACTCCTTCTCTTTTTGCCTTCAGTCTTTTCCCAGGATCAAGGTCTTTTCCAATAAGTCAGTTCTTCACATCAGGTAGCCAAATTATTAGAGCTTCAGGTTCAGCATCAGTCCTTCCAATGAATATTCAGGACTGATTTCCTTTAGTATTGACTGGTTGGATCTCCTTGCAGTCCAAGGGACTCTCAAGAGTCTTCTCCAACACCACAATCCCAAAGCATCAGTTCTTCAGTGTTCAGCTTTCTTTTTGGTCCCACTCTCACATCTGTACATATCTACTGGAAAAACCATAGCTTTGATTATATGGACCTTTGTCAGTAAAGTGATATCTCTGCTTTTTAATATGTTGTCTAGGTTTATCATAGATTTTCTTTCAAGGAACAGAAGTCTCTTAAATTTCATAGCTGCAGTCACCTTCCCCCGTGATTCTGGAGCCCAGGAAAATCTGTCACAGCTTCCAATTATTCCTCATTTATTTGCCATGAAGTGATGTGACCAGATGCCATGGTCTTACTTTTTTACTGTTGAGTCTCAAGCCAGCTTTTTCATACTCCTCTTTCACCCTCATCAAGAAGCTGTTTAGTTCCTATTCACTTTCTGCCATTAGAATGGTATCACCTGTGTATCTGAGGTTGTTGATACTTCTGGCAATCTTGATTCCAGCTTGTGATTTCCAGCCTGGCATTTCCCATGATGTATTCTGCATATAAGTTAAATAAGCAGGGTGACAATATACAGTCTTGTCAGACACCTTTCCCAATTTTGAACTAGTCAGTTGTTCCATGTCCTGTTCTAACTGTTGCTTCTTGACCCCGCATACAAGTTTCTCAGGAGACAGATAAGGTAGTGTGGTACCCCATCTCTTTATGGATTTTCCATAGTTCATTGTGATCCACATAGTCAAAGGCTTTAACATAGTCAACGAAGCAGAAGTAGATGTTTTTCTGAAACTTCCTTGTGTTCTACATGATTCAACAAATGTTGGCAATTTGATCTCTGCTTCCTCTGCCTCTTTGAAACTCAGCTTGTACATCTAGTATCACATCAATTGATTTTCTTTTCTCATTCACCTTGTGAATTTTATGGTTTTGGGATGATGAGTTATTTTATTATATGAGAAAGCTCTTGGTCTTATTTAATTTAAATCTTCTGTTTAAGCAGGTAGCAGATCTGGTTAGGTGTAGTGTGTTCAATTTGGCCTACTTTTTGAGCTATAATTTTTTGTTGTTCTTTCCTTTTTTCTTTTTTTTAATTTTTATTTTTACTTTATTTTGCTTTACAATACCTTTAAACAACAATTTCATTTTCTAAAGCCTTACAGTGCTACTCTGGTCGTCTTCATGATCTGGCTCTATTTTAGCTTCTGCTTAATCTCTGCTGGTGCCACCTGTGGGAGTACAGGTTGCTTCCATGACCCACTCAGTGTCATTAGGTAGAAGACCGGGAATGCCAGAACTATATGACAAAGAGTGTTTTCCCTTGCCTATTTCCTAAACAACCAGCACTGGTAAACTCTCCTCATATCTACAGAGGAAGGAATAACCTAACTGGGCTGCTTTATGCTGCTAGGTAGAGTACCAGGCTTCATCAGGTAGTTCAGTGGTAAAGAATCTGCTTGCCAATGCAGGATACAAAGGAGACATGGGTTCGATCCCTGAGTCAGGGAGATCCCCTGGAGGAGGAAATGGCAACCCAATCCAGTGTTCTTGCCTGGAAAACCCCATGGACAGAGGAGCCTGGCGGGCTACAGTCCATGCAGTCACAAAGAGTCAGACATGACTGAGCACACACACACACACAGTACCAGGAAATACAGGTTCTTTATGGGTGTTTGCCACTGGGCAGACGTTTAGGAATTCTTGAGCCTGGTTCATCTTCTGCCTCTCATTGGAGGGACAAAAGACATTTTGTACAGGAATGGATTTCATATATTAAAGACCTCTAATGTAATGCTGATATGATGTCAGACTTTGCGTGATTTTATCATATTGCCACCACTGAATGTTTGTTTCTTATTGAACTATCATTTTCCCTCCTTTAAATCCAATATCTATTGTTTTCCAAGACTATTGTGGAGTTGTAACAAGTAGCAAAAATGAACAATTTGGAATCAAGTAACCTGAGTTTGTGTCTTAATTCTGCCACTGACTGTGGGATACTACATAAATGATCTTCTCTTCCTTGAGCTTCTGTTGCATTCTTTGTAAAATGGACATACAACCACCCACCCACCCACAGTTAATGTAAAGATTAAGTGAAAAAATAATTCCAAATTCACTTTATAGAATGATATGGAAATGGAATGGCAGTTTTCTTACTCATCTGCTGTTCTCTGTAAACATTTCTGTTATTGTTGTATCTGTAACATGAGCACCCCACTAGATGACCGTATTGTGCCAACCTTTAAAACCCTGTTCTTAAATTCTAATCCTTGGACTGGTGCCAGGCTAACTACATAAGAATCATCTACAGCTTGCTTTTTTTTTTTTTTTACAGCTTGCTTTTTAAAAACAGATTCCCTCACTCTAACCCCAGATTATATTTAGTAGATCTGAGATAAGGCCTAGATTTTTTAAATTCTCTCCAGACAGTTCTTCAGATACAGCCAGTTAGAAGATCCACTTTGTCTGAAACAGCCCCATACCTTGCATATGGCAGACATTTGGGGAAATGGTTATTAAATTATAGAGATTCTGGAAAAGAAATACATATGACTAAAAGGTTAGAAAATTGGACCTTGGGATAGAGAAGAAAGGAGCTGGAATATATGAGACCAAAGAAAAGGGGACATTTCGTGGCTATTTTTTTATTCTACCATGGGTTATTTTGAAGACTCAGACAAGTTGTTCTCCATTTGTGAAATGAACTAAACAATGGACAGTATATATGATAGCAAGAAAAACTTCCATTATATGCCAGGAAGAATTTCTTGACCCTGGGTGGAATTCAGGGTTAAAACAGATTATAGCAACAGATTGCAAACTGGCCGTCCATAATGTTTCATACTCTTACCCCTCCTAGGTCAAAGGGGACCTACCTACATGATCTCTTATCATTCTCTTCCACTTCTTTGATTCCAGCTACATAATGAGTCCTTACAAGCAAAGTCTAGTAAATTAAACTAGCCTTTTAAAATGCTGATGATTTTAAGAGTTTTCTTTGAAAAGTCTTATTCAGTAGGGATATAAGATTATGAATAACCCTAAAATATTTAGCTATCTATTGAAACCTCTTCACAGTATCAAATAAAATTGGGAACAGATGAAACTAGACCAGAGTTTGGTTAGTAGGTAACAGATTTACTGGACTTGCTCATTTTAAAAATTAAGATTATAAACAACATATGTCAAAAATCCTATAAAACTGCTCTGGAAATCATCTTCCTGGAAAGCCAAAATCCCTGCTAATGTTCTGAATTTGCTCTTCAGAACTGAAAGATGACATTGTATACATCTGCCACACTGTTTCAAACAATGCTTTGAAACAGAGCTTACTCTGCATGGGTATACATTCAGTAGCAACCCCAGTTTCAAACACCTGGCCTCTACTCGGAATGTAATCCATCCAATCCTTTGAGAGAAGACAGCTTTTCTATTTATAAATACAGGTGGTGTTGCTATGAGTTACAGTTTTCTGGACGTTTTCATGCATAGTTCATTATTTTAAAGCAAAAAAAAGTCATATGAGAGTGAAATCACCAGATCTTCAGCCTATCCTGAAGGCTAGAGACTTGAGAAGAATCTTAATTGGCTCTTTTTATTTTTGCTTTCACATATGTAAGTCTCCTGTTGAATCTCTCTGGTCCACTGTTCCCTCTAATGAAGTCATGTTCTGTGCTCAGGGCAGTAATATCCTCAGAAGCAGATGTCTCCCATAAAGCATGACCTCATTCATTGGAATGGAAGAGCCAGCACTAGACTGTTGGGATAATGTGGAGGGAAGGGCTTTGTTTAAAAATAGTTTTCTTAAATAATGTGTTCAACTTTTTATGAATTTCTATAAAAAGGCAAATCTAATTTGTTGCTAGTTTTTTGTTAGACTTAGTCCTCAAATGCAGAAGGGTCAACCACTAGGCCAGAAGAAACAGAGTCCTCACAGAGCACAGACACTTCTGTCCAGTTGTTATAGTGTGACATATTTGTGTGTGCTGCTGCTGCTGCTAAGTCGCTTCAGTAGTGTCCAACTCTGTGCGACCCCATAGACGGCAGCCCACCAGGCTCCTCCGTCCCTGGGATTCTCCAGGCAAGAACACTGGAGTGGGTTGCCATTTCCTTCTCCAATATAGTGTGAATATAATATTCCTTCACAAATAGTGTGACATATTTGTGTATAAAAGGGTGAAACTTGGGCTTTTCCAGATGCTAAATCTAGGCTCTGTATCAGACCCCACTGAATCACAGCCTAGATTTCAGCAAGCATTTTATAACAGCCCTGGAGCTAAGAGGAAATAAACTTAAGTGCCCAAGGAAAGTTACTGACCCAGATGCTCTCAGCAAATTAGGCAAGTGGGAACATTGCTAGAGAAGGAAAGGTAGAGAAAAAGAGTGGACCAATTAGAAAGATGCAGTTTGAAGCAATCCAAACTTGCCCAGGAGGTTGGGCTTTCCAGGTTATTCCTCTTCTAGATATAGGGCAGTTCCTGAGCACTAACTTTAAAAATTATTAGGAATAACTGAAACCTATGATATCCTGCACTCTCTGACAACCTATAACCAGGTCTTATAGTCACAGCCCACATGTTCTAGTGTGTTCCTCGCTTCTGTTTGTATCTATGCAGAAAATGAGCATCCTAAGGGGTAAAAGATCCAAACAGCACATTTCCCAGAAAAAAAGCAAAGCTTTTTCCATAGACAGCATCATAAGGAAATATAAGATACTTATCATCTGAGTTCAGTATCTGTAATTTGTAAGTTTAATCACTGCATTCCCATAAGACGTCCGTTTCAGTTACAGTTCAGTTCAGTCACTCCGTCACGTTTGACTCTTTGCAACCCCATGGACTGCAGCACACCAGGTTTCCCTGTCCATCACCAACTCCCAGAGTTTACTCAAACTCGTGTCCATTGAGTCAGTGATGCCATCCAGCCATCTCATCCTCTGTCATCCCTTTCTCCTCCTGTCTTCAGTCCTTCCCAGCATCAGGGTTTTTTCCAAAGAGTCAGTTCTTCGCATCAGGTGGCCAAAGTATGGGAGCTTCAGCTTCAGCATCATACTTCCAATATTCATACTTCCAATGAGTATTCAGGACTGATTTCCTTTATGATTGACTGGTCTGGTCTCCTTGCTGTCCAAGGGAGTCTCAAGAGTCTTCTCCAACACCACAGTTCAAAAGCATCAATTCTTCAGCATTCAGCTTTTTTTATGGTTCATCTTTCACATCCATACATGATTACAGGAAAAACCATAGCTTTGACTAGACAGACCTTTGTTGGACAAGTAATGTCTTTGCTTTTTAATTGTTGTCTAGATTGGTCGTTGGGCTTCCCTTATAGCTCAGTCGGTAAAGAATCTGCCTGCAATGCAGGAGACCTAGGTTCGATTCCTGGGTGTGGAAGATCCCCTGGAGAAGGAAATGATAACCCACTCCAGTATTCTTGCCTGGAAAATCCCATGGACAGAGGAGCCTGGCGGGCTACAGTACATGTGGTCAAAAGAGTCGGACACAACTTAGCAACTGAACCACCACCAGGTTGGTCATAGCTTTTCCTCCAAGAAGCAAGCATCTTTTAATTTCATGGCTGCAGTCACCATCTGCAGTGATTTTGGATCCCAATAAAGTCTGTCACTGTTTCCATTGTTTCCCCATCTATTTGCCATGAAGTGATGGGACAGGATGCCATGATCTTAGTTTTTTGAATTTGAGTTTTAAGCCAGCTTTTTCAGTCTCCTCTTTCACTTTCTTCCAGAGGCTCTTCAGTTCCTCTTTGCTTTCTGCCATGTTTCAGTTACAGTTGTATGTTAAAAAGTGAAGGTATGCCAATAGTTCTGTAATATTAATTGATGGTGAAACACACTGAAATTATATTTCTTTCTCCAGCTCCTACAGTAGTTGCTTTGACTGGCAGCTAATAATACTCTCCCAAAGATCAATTTAAACACATAACCACCATAAAGCAAATCTTTCCAGGGCAAACCTCCCTGACTTCATTCTTCATGCTCCTTGAGCCCATATATCCCCTTCCTCCCTCCACACCTCATCTCTCATCCTTCCTTCTGGAGGCAATGACATTGGTACCTTAGATGAAAATACACAGAAAACAAATAAGAAGAGATCAATGGATTTTTTCCTAAGTTAGCATGGTTGTATAAACTCTTACCAAAAAATGGGACTGTGCATCAGTTGTCCTCAAGGAAGTGCTACAAAGCAGGACTAGCTGGAAATGTTTTAAATGAAGGCTCTTGTACATTTTTTTTCCACCAGGGAGAAAAACCACCAAAAGACATCCTAGGGGGAAAAAGGAGTTAGGGCTAAATCAAGATATTAGAAAACAAGTATTTCCCATGTTCTTGTTGTTGTTCAGTCGCTAAGTCATGTCTGACTCATTTTGACTCCATAGACTGCAGCACACCAGGTTTTCCTGTCCTTCACCATCTCCTGAGGTTAGTTCAAACTCATATCTATTGAGTCAGTGATGCCATCCAACCATCTCATCCTTCTCATGCCTTCAATCTTTCCCAACATCAAGGTTTTTTCCAATGAGTTGGCTCTTCACATCAGGTGGGCAAAGTATTGGAGCTTCAGCGAAAGTCCTTCCAATGAATATTCAGGATTAATTTCCTTTAGGATTGACTGGTTTGATCTCGTTGCTGTCCAAGGGACTCTCAAGAGTCCTCTCCAACACCACAGTTCGAAAGCATCAGTCCTTCACTGCTTAGCCTTCTTTATGGCCCAACTCTGACATCCATACATGACCACTGGAAAAACTGTAGTTCTGACTATATGAACCTTTGTCAGCAAAGTAATGTTTCTTCTTTTTAATACAATGTCTAAGTTTATCATAGCTTTCCTTCCAGGGAGCAAGGATCTATTATTTACATGCCTGCAATCACCATCCACAGTGATTTTGGAGCCCAAGAAAACAAAATCTGTCACCGTTTCCACTTTTTCCCCATCTATTTGCCATGAGGTGATGGGTCTAGATGCCATAACCTATAAACCTACAAAGTGAAAAAGGAGAAGGAATACTTATCAATACATTTAATGAAATTGGTCTAACTTTGATAACAAATCCTTCTAAAACACAGTAACAAATGTAAACTAAAGATGTCTCACATTAAAAATCCTACGTACTGCTACAGCTACTGCTAAGTTGCTTCAGTCGTGTCCGACTCTGTGCGACCCCATAAGATGGCAGCCCACCAGGCTCCCCCGTCCCTGGGATTCTCCAAGCAAGAGCACTGGAGTGGGTTGCCATTTCCTTCTCCAGTGCATCAAAGTGAAAAGTGAAAGAGAAGTTGCTCAGTCATGTCCAACTCTTTGCGACCCCATGGACTGCAGCCTACCAGTCTCCTCCGTCCATGGGATTTTCCAGGCAAGAGTACTGGAGTAGGATGCCATTGCCTTCTCCGAAAAATCCTACGTAAACTACTGCCAAATCAAACCCTGCAAAATAAAGTATAACTTGTCATGATGAAATAGGATTTGTCCTAGGAAAGCATAGATAGTTCAATAGTACAAAATCTCTTAATATCACATTACATTATCAACTCAAAGGATGATCAGCTCATATAGTATTAGGTAAAAATTTAATATCTTTTGCTGATAATTTTTAGTAAACTAGGAATAAAATAAAAGAGTATTATTTAATACAATAAAGAGTTTCTTGGCCTAATAAATAGCATAATGCATGCATGAGTGCGTGCTCAGTTGACTCAGTCATGTCCGACTCTTTGCATCCCTATGGACTATACACCACCATGCTCCTCTATCCATGGGGTTCTCCAGGCAAGAATACTGGAGTGGGTTGCAATGCCTTCCTCCAAGGGATCTTCCCAACCCTGGGTTCTAACCCACATCTCCTGCATCTCCTGCATTGCAGGTAGATTCTTTACTTCTGAGTCATTGGGGAAGTAGCATAGTACTTAAGGGCAAATATATTAGAGGCTTTCTTGCCAAAATCAAATCAACTCAAAGATACTCATTATAACTGCTGATGTTCAACATTATTTTTTTAGTTCTATTTTTAAATTTTTTTAAAAATCTAGCTGTACCACACAGCTTGCAGGATCTTAGTTCCCAGCCAGGTATTGAATCTGGGTTCCCTGCAGTGGAACCATGGAATCCTAACCACTAGAACACCAGGGAGTTTCCTTCAACGTTATTGTTGAAGTGCTAGCCAGTGCAATGAGGCAAGAAACTGAAATAAGAAATTTTAACTATTGAACAATTATACAGACTCTCATTATTTTTACAGAAATAATTCTATAGCTAGAAAACCCAAGATAGTTGACTGAAAAAATATGACAAGGTGCCCAGGTCTTACATTACCTATTTCATGTAGTACAAATATAGTGTTAAACATCTTGTGTTCAAACAACACTTATGAGTTGAATATAATTGAAAGAATTAACTGAAAAGAAAAAATTTCTACAGGAAGCTGTATCCTTCAAGACCATTTCAGAATGTTGCTATGCCTTAGTATTGTCATTCTGAATATCAATTCTTATTAGATTAAAGGTCTTAGTTATTTGAACTTTCTGTTTGCTTGGTTTGGGGATGAATTAAATTTATATGCTTATGAAATTTTGCAGAGAACTTACATCTCTTGAGCGCCTAAGGAATATCTTGCATATACTTTTGTATTATCTTTTATAATCCTTACAACTCTCTAAAGCAAGTAGTAGTATCTTCATTTTGAGGATACAGCCAGGGAGATAAAGCAATTTTCTCAGTGTCAAACAACACTTAGTAAGTGGTAGAACTGGGGCTTGAATGCATATCTGAGGTTATTGATATTTCCCCCAGCAATCTTAATTCCAGCTTATGCTTCCTCCAGCCCAGCATTTCTCATGATGTACTCTACATAGAAGTTAAACAAGCAGGGTGACAATATACAGCCTTGATGTACTCCTTTTCCTGTTTAGAACCAGTCTGTTGTTCCATGTCCAGTTCTAACTGTTGTTTCCTGACCTGCATACAGGTTTCTCAAGAGGCAGATCAGGTGGACTGGTATGCCCATCTCTTTCAGAATTTTCCACAGTTTATTGTGATCCACACAGTCAAAGGCTTTGGCATAGTCAATAAAGCAGAAATAGATGTTTTTCTAGAACTCTCTTACTTTTTTGATGATCTAGCAGATTTTGGAAATTTGATCTCTGGTTCCCCTGCCTTTTCTAAAACCAGCTTGAACATCTGGACGTTCACGGTTCACGTATTGCTGAAGCCTGGCTTGGAGAATTTTCAGCTTTACTTTACTAGCATGTGAGATGAGTGCAATTGTGCAGTAGTTTGAGCGTTCTTTGGCATTGCCTTTCTTTGAGATTGGAATGAAAACGGACCTTTTCCAGTCCTGTGGCCACTGCTGTTTTCCAAATTTGCTGGCATAGTGAGTGTAGCATTTTCACAGCATCATCTTTCAGGATTTGAAATAGCTCAACTGGAATTCCATCACCTCCACTAGCTTTGTTCGTAGTGATGCTTCCCAAGGCCCACTTGACTTCACATTCCAGCATGTCTGGCTCTAGGTGAGTGATCACACATCATGATGATCTGGGTCATGAAGATCTTTTTTGTATAGTTCTTCTGTGTATTCTTGCCATCTCTTCTTAATATCTTCTGCTTCTGTTAGGTCCCTACCATTTCTGTCCTTTATTGAACCCATCTTTGCATGAAATTGGGTTAGCTCTTCGTAAATTAAAATATTGAACAACACTTTCATCCTAGACAGGTTCTAACATAAACAACCAGAGTGCACACAAACTGAGCATTGGAAGTCCCCAGTTTGTCTTATTATAAGAAGAATCCAATGTGACTCAGTTGAGCTCTGTCTCAGATTAAAGACACCATAAGCACAGCAGTAGAATAGATAGCCATCTTGGACTATTCTGGGACCCAGTTGAAAGTCATGTTGCATAGGTGTGGTTCTCAATGTAACTGCTCTCTGTGGTTTACCTGGTCAACTGTGATGGCTGCATTCCTCCCCAGTGAAGGGGAACCGGAGGACCACCCACCCACCCTTAGCATGGCTGAGAAAATTACTTCTGGGAATAACCATCTGTGCTATTGATTGGATTGATCTGCCCACAGGAGGCTAGGATAGCTCTGATGATTTATGTCATGTCCCCAGTCCATGGGGTCACAAAGAGTCGGACATGAGTGAAGTGACTTAGCATAGAAGATATGACTTAGCATAACATAGAAGATGAATTCAATCTGAAGCATGTAGGTTTCAGGAAACAGGAAATGTATTCAAGAGGCAATGTCACAAGATAGTTGGAGACATGGGCTGTAACTTGGAAAGTATGATTCTCCATAAGGCTTGAAGCCCTAGAAATAAATATACTTGTGAGAGAGGATATAAGTAGAGAAAAGCAAGAGCATAAAGGCTAACCTTGATATTCATAGTAAGATTTCTCTGTTAACATAGCTTAAAATTTTACAAAGGGCATATGGTTTCACAATGAAAAAAAAAAATTGACTGTTAGAGGCCTCTGTGGAGGGAACTGTGTATGTATCTAAAAGGACCTAGAGGAATAATGTACTTAGACACTGAAAAAAATAAAAACCCTTTAATTGAAGCTCTGCAGCAAAGGTTATCATGCTTTAAGTTGTGTCAACATGCACCGTACAATTAGAGGGACCATCCTATGAAGAGGGTTTGAACACAGGGATAAAGGGTAATGACAAATGGATATCTTACTTGGTTGGGAAGCATAAACAGTAGAGTTACTATAATAACCATTTCTGGTTTCATTTAACATTTTTATGTATGGTCTGGGTGAGATTTTGCAGTGAAATGTCTAAGTTCTCAGATGATGAATCATTTAGTCCAAACACCCATTCAAAGCTCTGCTATTTGCTGACTGTGTTACCCCTGACAAGTTACTTAACCTCTCCTGTCCTATTTCCTCAACTCTAAAATAATGAAATTGGATACAAACGTCTTAGCTAGAAAGTCTATAACTTAGCTTAACTCAGCTTACTTCTTTATGTCTACAATGAAAACAACACATAATCAAGTTCTTTGGTTGATTAGAGCAATGTTACAGGGTGACAATTATGGGGTCAAGGACCAGAGTAAGCAATTGTTAGTATTATTCACTATACAGAGTTCATTGTAACCAGATTGGCAAAGCACTGTTTCTGCCAGGCATCTGCTGGATCATAAAAATAGCTTTGTTATACAGGACTATCCTTTATAATTGGATTTAACCTGTATCACAGATTTCTTCAGCAATAAATTTATAAATTTCTTATACCGCATTTTAGAGCTGAGGTTCACAAAATTTTTGAGTAAGAGGTCACCTAGTCCTTGCCTATATTTGGCAGAAGGAGAGAGAAACACAGACAGGTGAAGTGCTTTGCCCAAGGTCAGACAGCTAATAAGTCATAGAGCTATATCTCTGGACAACTAGTCCAGTTTTTTTCTTATACTTGGTTCCTAAAGCAGTCCAAAATATAGCCATTTGAATCCTCAGGCCAGACCTAGTTTGAATCTGTTTTGGCAGGCCTGTCAGACACAGATGTGACTAGATAATAATGGTGATAAGAAATGAATGTGATGATTATAGCTGCTATTTCTTGAGTACCTATATGTTCCAGGCATTGTGCTAAGTACTGTGCATTATCTCACTTAATCCTCCTTACATTTTTTTGAGGTATATATTATAGCCCCAGTTTTCATAAATGAAAACATTCAAAAGTGGAGTAACTTGCTCAAGGTCACACAGGTAGTGAACGTTAGAACTAAAATTCCAACCCAGTTCTGAAAGAATAACAAAGCTCAAGCTTTTTCCACAACCTTAGTATTTACCAAACACTATAATCCAGAACATTAATTCAACAAGAGATAGGTATTTTCAGAAAAAGTTCTGTGGCCAAATGCTGCGTTGCATATCCCATTTTGGAGAGTCATACTTCTCATTTGTGTATTCAAAGATGTAAGAACTCTTCAGTGAAGAAACCTGTTTATTTTTCCTTGACCCTATGTTTCCCAAACTCTTTTTGTCTAAAAAATCCTTTTTCTAAGGACATCTGTTAATGTCACACAGGACCTGGCACTGCCTGAAATGTAATGTAAAAAACTGCACTAGAACACAATTCATTCCATTCATCTTTCTAATTCTCTTCAGAGACTCTTTGCTCTTAGGCCTGGCTTTTTCATCCTAACCACTAAAGTGACCAAAGACTTGATGCTGCAAAATATTTCTTTAGCAAGAACACACGCTTGTCACTTTGGGAATATCTCTGGTGACATGAAGGAACCTATACTTCATGGAGCTTGAGAGACCATTAAGAGTCTGAAATGTCAGCAGTTAGTGGGACTGTTTTTGTGTTGCCTGACTACAGTAATATTTTCATATTTTTGACAATATTTTCAAGTCTTTCCTAAACCAAACCAGAACTGAGCCAGAAAAGTTTCATAGTTGATCATAACTTAAGTCATGTTTGTGGAGCCTGAGGCCCCAGGCATGAGCCCCTGCTGCAAGGGCTAAAGAGGAAATCCTTGGATGAAGAATGTAAGCCTTCTCACATCGGAAATACTTTAGAGATTGGGATGTGATGGGGTGGGGTGGGAATCAACTTGCACAGCTCTACCTTTTCTTGCCTTTTTGTCATGCTTAGAGCAGATGTTGAAATTGAAATTTGGGCTCTGAACATGGGCATTCCATGTGGTTCTCATTCAAAATTCTCACTCTTCTGTGAAGCTAATGGCTTCCATCTTCTTCAAATGTATTGAACTTCCCACACGTATTTGGGCATTCTCTCTGTTTACAATTCTTATGGTGTGAGATAGAACATGAGGTAAACTCTTAAGGTTATAAGATTTTAAGATACAGGCTATGTTGAAGGTTGTTTTTCTTTTTTTTTTTTTTCTTAATAAAAATTTCCAATCCTCATCTGCCAGCCATTATCCTTACTTTCCTCTTTATTGCTTATCACTGAAGAACTGTTGGCCATGTCCAGTTTTATATAACTCTCTATATAAAGTGAGGGAAGAATGAAAGTGGGGAGCCTACTACCTATATAACCAAAGAATAAGTGAAATTAAATTAACATTTATTGAGAACCTATAATGAGCACATCACTTTCACTTATTTAGGTTGCAAAACAACTGTGTAAATTGACTGGCAATTTTTCATGTTGTTATTGGTATACTTAGCACCCTATGATTCAGTAAAAAAATACAATGAACAAATGCACATCTTACTTGGTTGGGAAGCATAAACAGTAGAGTTACTATAATAACCATTTCTGGTTTCATTTAACATTTTAATGTATGGTCTGGGAGGAATCTTTGTTCACATCCCAAGTTTACCTTTTCCTATAGTCATCCATTTATTCATTCAACAAACATTGTACTGAGCACCTACTGTATAATTCATTAGGTACTGGAGATACAGAGATGAATAAGACATAGCCCTTTCCCTCAAGGAGTTAACAATTTAGTAAGTTAAACAATCACATGATCAGAAAATTATAATTTGATAGATGTAATAGTTTATTATGGGAACACAAAGAATTTGTGGCCTGAGCTGAGTCTTAACGAATGAGCAGACTTTGAGAAAAAGGTGAACTGAAGAAGTGCAGTAGGTACGGCATGAAGGAAGGTACAGAGACAAGAGGGAAGGGGAGTAGTGCAGAGGACATAGAGCCAGGGCTTGAAGATCCATGTTGAGCTACTTGCAGTTTAGTGTTGCTTTTAAACTTGTGGATATTTTATAACATGTTTTGTAGTTAATAGACTATGTTTTAGAGCAGTTTTAGGTTTATAGGAACATTTAGCAGAAACAGTTCCCATATACTCTCTTTCCCCCAACCCTTGGCAACCACTTATCTTTTAATTAATTGTCACCACAGTTTTGTCTTTTCCAGAATGTCATACAATTGGAATCATGCAGTAGGTAGCTTTTTCAGACTGGCCTCTTTCACTTAGCAATGTGCACTTAAAGTTCCTCCATGTCTTTGTGTGGCTTTATAGCTTATTTCTTTTTACTGCTAAATAATATTCCACTGTATGGACGGACCACAGTTTGTTTATCTGTTCACCTATTAAATGATATTTTAGTTGTTTCCCATTTTTGGCAGTCATGAATAAAGCTGCTATAAACATTCATATGCAGGTTTTGTTTGAATATAAGTTTCAACAATTTTGAGCAAACCTATAAGTGTGGTTACTGGGTTGTGTGAAAGTGTTAACTTGCTCAGTTGTATCCGACTCTTTGCAAGACTATGGACTGTAGCCCGCCAGGCTCCTCTATCCATAGGATTCTCCAGGCAAGAATACTGGAGTGGATAGCCATTCCCTTTTTCAAGGGATCTTCCCAACCCAGGGATCGAACTTTGGTCTCCTGCATTGCAGGCAGATTCTTTACTATCCGAGCCACCAGGGAAGCCCCACTGGATTGTGTGGTAAGACTATTTTAACTTTGTAAGAAATTGGCAAACTTTCTTTTAGGGTACCTATACTGTTTTGCATTCCCACCTGCACCGAATGGGATTCCTGTTGCCCTACATCCTTGTCAGTATTTAGTATTGTCAGTGTTTTGTATTTTACCAATTCTAGTAGATGTGCAGTGCTAGCTCATTGGCCTGATTTGCATTTCCTTAATGACTTTTGCTGTTAAGATGATATGCTTATTTGTAATCTATATATCTTTTTTGGTGAGGTGTCTGTTTCAATCTTTTACCAATTTCTTAACTGGATTATTTTCTGATTGTTGTTTTAAGTGTTCTTTTTATATACTGAGTACCAGTCCTTTACCAGATATGTGTTTTGCAAATATTTTCTCCCAGTCTGTGGCTTGTCTTTTGATTAACTTAAGAGGGTCTTTCTCAGAGTAGAAGTTTTTAATTTTAATTAAGTCCAACTTCATAATTTGTTTCTTTCATGGATTGTGCTTTTAGAGAACTGCCTAAAAATCCACTGCCAAACCCAAGGTCAAGTAGACTTTTTCATATGTTATTTTCTAGGAGATTTGTTTTGTTTTGTTTCAGAATAAGAAACTTTCGAGAGTTTCTGTAGTTGATTGCCTTTTTCCTGCTGTGCCACTCACTTTGAATCTGTATTACCTCAACTCCTCAGAGAGAAACAAAGACAGGCAGTCCTCATTTAGAAAACATTTCCTAATTTTACATTTTTAAAGTTAATACTTAAAAATAAAACCCTTCTTCAACCCCCAACTGCTAACCCCATCATGAATAATTTGATTCAATACAAGTTAAGTTTATAAATAAATGTGTTCTTTTTCCTCAAAAATCACTTAAGCAACTTTACAAGAATAATTGTTTAAAAAATTTACCTAGAGAAATTAAAGTACCATTTTCCCCCTAACACAGGTGGTGCTCAAGGATTCACATCAAGGTTGTTTGCTTAGTGCATCACCCTTTAGTTGTTCTGTTAGCAGGTGGGCTTTGAGTCTTCTTAATCACTCTTTTCTTCTCCTTGAGAATGTCTGTACTCTGGTTTCAGTTCCCATGTGTCTTTGTGGATTCCTTTTACGTTTTGAATACCAATTTCTTTTAAGATTTCCTTCAGGTACAACACAGGCTGTTTTGTGATGTCCACCAACTCCTTAAGATTATAATATTGATGTTTCTCAAAAGCCGAAATCAGCTTGTCTAAAATATGTTGTTTATCAGTTCAAACTTGTTTTCCATCTTCTTTCTTTTTTTCTTTTGTATTCTATATTGTATTGATGATAGCAACAGGATTGTAATTGGGTGTCACAACTTTGTGGTAGCCTTACGGGATTGGAAGATTGTTCTATTTGTAATCTCTTGAATCGCTGGTAGTTTTCACTGGCAGTGGGTCAGCATTCAGCTCTTTGTACCACTATACCTTGCAGTGAAAGCTTATCTGATGAGCTCTGAGTAAACCCCGTTAATGTCTGTCCTCCCAACACTTTGCAAGATAAATGCATGTTCTCTAGGGGCACTGACTGAAGCTATTTTTCTGCCAATATCATAAGTATTTGCAAGATCCTCATTCAAAGTAAATGACACCTTGGTCCTTCCTTGATTTTTGGAAATCCACAGTTTTCCAGCTTCACTTCTTTCAGGGGCCTTAGCCCATTGCAGTGACAGATATCAAAGAGCTCTGACCAGCCACATTCTGGTGTTCTGTTTGACACCTGTCGCGTCAAGTTCCCTGCTTTCGGCCATGGATCTGTTGCATGCGGGTCAAAGTATTGGGCCCCAGGAGCTGGGGCTATGGGGCAAAAGGCCAGAGCAGAAAGCAAAACTGGCTGGAGGCTGACTGTGAAGAGCTAGGGTTCACATGCTGGGATGCTGGAAGCCAGGGAACTTCCAAGAGTTTTAGAGTTCTATGTTTTACACTTAGTTCTGTGATCCATTTTGAGTTTATTTTTGAGGAAGGTATAAGGACAGTGTCTGGATGCTTTTTTTTTTTTTTTTCTTTTGCATGAGCTGTCCAGTTGTTCCAGCACCATTTGTTTTATTTTATTTATTTATTTTTCCATTTGTTTTAAAACCTATTCTTTCTCCATTGGATTGCTTTGTTCCTTTGTCAAAAATCAGTTGACTATATTTATTGGGGTCAACTTCTGTGCTCTCTATTCTAGCCCATTAACCTGTATGTCTATTGTTCCACCAGTACTAACACAATCATGATTACCATATCTTTATGCTAAAGTTTGTCGTTTTGGCCCTCCAACTTTGTTCTTTTACTTGAATATTGTGAGTCTTTTTCCTTTGTGCATAAAATACAAAGTCAGGGTTTTTTATATCCACAAAATAATTTGCTGGGATTTTCCCTGGGATTGCCTTGAGTCCATAGATAAGTTGAAAAGAAATGACATCTTAACAGTATCGAGTTTTCCTGTCCATGAACATGGAATATCTTTCCATTTATTTAGGCTTTTGGTTCGTTCATCAGAGTTTTATTCTGTTTGATTTGTGCACAAGTATTTCTTTTTTGGTGCTAAAGTGTTTTTTTTTTTTTTTCCAAATTCCAGTTGTTCATTGTTAGTATAGGAAAACAATTAACTTTTGATTATTGGGTTTGTATCTCACAGCTTTATTATACTTGCTTATTAATTCCAGGAGCATTTTTTTGTCAATGCACTGGGATTATTTTACATAGAAAATCATATCATCTGCAAACAAAGACAATATTATTTCTTCCCAATCTGTGTGCCTTCTCTTTTCTTATTTTTAACTATTAATTTTATGTTGGAGTATAGGTAATTAACAATGTTGTGGTAGTTTCAGGTGGAACAACAAAGGGACTCAGCCATACATAAACATGTATCCATTCCCCCCACCCTTCCCCTCTGAAAACCATTAGTTCTTTCTCTAAGTCTGTGATTCTGTTTCTGTTTTGTAAGTTCAGTTCAGTTCAGTCACTCAGTCATGTCCGACTCTTTGAGACCCCATGGACTGCAGCACGCCAGGCTTCCCTGTCCATCTCCAACTCCTGGAGCTTGCCCAAACTCATGTGCATTGAGTCAGTGATGCCATCCAACCATCTCATCCTCCATCGTCCCTCTCTCCTCCTGCCTTCAATCTTTCCCAGCATCAAGGTGTTTCCCAATAAGTTAGTTATTTGCATCAGGTGGCCAAAGTACTAGAGTTTCAGCTTCAGCATCGGTCCTTCCAGTGAATATTCAGGACTGATTTCCTTTAGGATTGACTGGTTTGATATCCTTGCAGTCCAAGGGACTCTCAAGAGTCTTCTCCGACACCACATTCAAAAGCATCAATTCTTCAGTGCTCAACTTTCTTTATAGTCCAACTCTCAAAACTATACATGACTACTGGAAAAACCATAGCTTTGATTAGTAAGTTCATTTTTATAATTTCCCTTTAGATTCTGCATGTAAGAGATGTCATATATTTCTCCTTCTCTGCCTGACTTCACTTAGTAAGACAATCTCTAGGTCTGTCCATGTTGGTGCAAGAGGTAATATTTCATTCTTTTCAATGGCTGAGTTATTATTCCATGGTATACGTGTATCACGTCTTCTTTATCCATTCCTTTGTCAGTGGATATTTAGGTTGCTTCCATGTCTTGGCTATTGTAAACAGTGCTGCAGTGAACATTGGGGTGCATGTATCTTTTTGAATTATGGTTTTCTCCAGATACATGCCCAGGAGTGGGATTGCAGAGTCTTGTAGTAGCTGTATTTTTAGTTTTTTAAGGAACCTCCTGTTCTCCATAGTGGCTGTACCAATTTACATTCCCACCAACACTATAGGAGGGTTTCCTTCTCTTCACACCCTCTCCAGCATATATTGTTTGTGAACATTTTTTATGATAGACATTTGGACTGGTGTGAGGTGATGTCTCTTAGTTTTGATTTGCATTTCTCTAATAATTGAATACTTGGATGCAATCTCAAAAATGACAGAATGATCTCTGTTTGTTTCCAAGGCAAACCATTCAATATCACGGTAATCTAAGTCTATGCCCCAACCAGTAAGGCAGAAGGAGCCAAAGTTGAACAGTTCTATGAAGACCTACAAGACCTGCTAGAACTAACACCCAAAAAAGATGTCCTTTTCATTATCGGGAACTGGAATGCAAAAGTAGGAAGTCAAGAAACACCTGGGGTAACAGGCAAATTTGGCCTTGGAGTACAGAATGAAGCAGGGAGGGCAAAGGCTAACACAGTTCTGCCAAGACAACACACTGGTCATAGCAAACACCCTCTTCCAACAACACAAGAGAAGACTCTACACATGGACATCACCAGATGGTCAACACTGAAATCAGACTTATTATATCCTTTGCAGCCAAAGATGGAGAAGCGCTATACAGTCAGCAAAAACAAGACCGGGAGCTGACTGTGGCTCAGATCATGAACTCCTTATTGCCAAATTCAGACTTAAATTGAAGACAGTGGGGGAAAACCACTAGACCATTCAGGTATGACCTAAATCAAATCCCTTATGACTAGACAGTGGAAGTGAGAAATAGATTTAAGGGACTAGATCTGATAGATAGAGTGCCTGTTGAACTATGGACGGAGGTTTGTGACATTGTACAGGAGACAGGGATCAAGACCATCCCCATGGAAAAGAAACGCAAAAAAGCAAAATGGCTGTCTGGGGAGGCCTTACAAATAGCTGTGAAAAGAGAAGTGAAAAGCAATGGAGAAAAGGAAAGATATACCCATTTGAATGCAGAGTTCCAAAAAATAGAAAGCCTTCCTCAGAGATCAATGCAGAGAAAGAGAGGAAAACAATAGAATGGGAAACACTAGGGATCTCTTCAAGAAAAGTAGAGATACCAAGGGAACATTTTATGCAAAGATGGGCTCAATAAAGGACAGAAATTGTAGGGACCTTACAGAAGCAGAAGATATTAAGAGGTGACAAGAATACACAGAAGAACTGTACAAAAAAGATCTTTACAACCCAGATAATCATGAAGGTGTGAACACCCCCACTCACCTAGAGCCAGACATCCTGGAATATGAAGTCAGGTGGGCCTTAGGAAGTATCGCAATGAACAAAGCTAGTGGAGGAGATGGAATTCCAGTTGAGCTATTTCAAATTCTAAAAGCTGATGCTGCACTCAGTATGTCAGCAAATTTGGCAAACTCAGCAGTGGCCACAGGACTGGAAAAGGTCCGTTTTCATTCCAATACCAAAGAAAGGCAATGCCAAACAATGCTCAAACTACTGCACAGTTGCACTCATCTCACACGCTAGTAAAGTAATGCTCAAAATTCTCCAAGCCAGGCTTCAGCAATACGTGAGCCGTGAACTTCCAGATGTTCAAGCTGGTTTTAGAAAAGGCAGAGCAACCAGAAATCAAATTTCCAACATCCACTGGATCATCAAAAAAGCAAGAGAGTTCTAGAAAAACATCTATTTCTGCTTTATTGACAATGCCAAAGCCTTTGACTGTGTAGATCACAATAAACTGTGGAAAATTCTGAAAGAGATGGACCACCTGACCTGCCTCTTGAGAAACCTGTATGCAAGACAAGAAGCAACAGTTAGAACTGGACATGAAACAACAGACTGGTTCCAAATAGGAAAAGGAGTACATCAAGGCTGTATATTGTCACCCTGCTTATTTAACTTATATGCAGAGTACATCATGAGAAACGCTGGGCTAGAGGAAGCACAAGCTGGAATCAAGATTGCTGGGAGAAATATCAATAACCTCACATATGCAGATGACACCACCCTTATGGCAGAAAGAGAAGAGGAACTAAAGAGCCTCTTGATGAAAGTGAAAGAGGAGAGTGAAAAAGTTGGCTTAAAGCTCAACATTCAGAAAACGAAGATCATGGCATCTGGTCCATCACTTTATGGCAAATAGATGGGAAGACAGTGGAAACAGTGGCTGACTTTATTTTTCTGGCCTCCAAAATCACTGCAGATGGTGATTGCAGCCTTGAAATTAAAAGACACTTACTCCTTGGAAGAAAAGTTATGACCAACCTAGACAGCATATTAAAAAGCAGAGACATTGCTTTGCCAGCAAAGGTCCGTTTAGTCAAGGCTATGGTTTTCCCAGTACTCATGTATGGATGTGAGAGTTGGACTATAAATAAAGCTGAGTGCAAAAGAATTGATGCTTTTGAACTGTGATGTTGGAGAAGACTCTTGAGAGTCCCTTGGACTGCAAGGAGACCCAACCAGTCCGTCCTAAAGGAGATCAGTCCTGGGTGTTCATTGGAAGGACTGATATTGAAGCTGAAACTCCAATACTTCGGCCACCTGATGTGAAGAACTGACTCATTGGAAAAGACCCTGATGCTGGGAAAGATTGAGGGCAGGAGGAGAAGGGGACGACAGAGGATGAGATGGTTCGATGGCATAACTGACACAATGGACATGGATTTGGGTGGACTCCGGGAGTTGGTGGCAGACACGGAGGGCCTGGCGTGCTGCGATTCATGGGGCCGCAAAAAGTCAGACACGACTGAGCGACTGAACTGAACTGAATAATTAGCGATGTCCAGCATGTTTTCATGTACCTGTTGTATGCATTTTCTTTCTTGTCTTACCTTATTGCATTAACTGGGAGCTCCAGTGTGATGTCAAATAGGAGTGGTCAGACAGGACATCCTTGCCTCATTCTCAGTCTTAGAATGAAATCATCTAGTTTCTCAGCGTAAGTATGATATTAGCTATAGATTTTTGTAGATTTTTTTAATCAAATTGATCAAGTTTCTCTCTTCTCCTAATTTGATAAGAGCTCTTATTATGAATGGATCTTGGATTTTATCAAATGATTTTTCTGCATCTATTGATAATGATCATATGGTTTTTCTTAGCATGTCACTGTATGATGGATTAAGTTAGTTTTTGAATATTAAATCAGCCTTGTGTACCAGGTTAAATACCACTTTAGTTGTGCTGTATAATTTTTGTAACATTGTTGATTTTGACTTGCTAATATTTTTGTTGAGGATTTTTGCAACTATTTTCAATGAGATTTTGGTGTGTAGTTTTCCTTTCTTTTAATATATTTGACTTTGGTATTAGGATAATTCTTGTCTTCATGGAATGAGCTAGAAAATGTTCCATCTGGTTCTATTTTCTGCAAGAGGTTGTAGAGAATTGTTATAAATTTCTTCCCTAAATGGTAAAATTCACCAGTGAAACCATCTGGGCCTGGTACTTTCTGTTTTAAAAGGTTATTAATTGTTGATTCAATTTCTTTAATATATATAGGCTTATTCAGATTATATTGGTCAATTTCTTTAATATATAGATGTGTTATCATTTATAAATTATATTTTCAGATTATATATTTCTCCTTATATGAGTCTTGATAGATTGTATCTTTCAAATAATTAGCCAGTTTCATCTAAGTTATCAAATTTGTGAGCAGTTCGTTCATGGTATATTTTATTATCCTTTTTAATGTACATTAGATCAGTAGTAATGGCCCTTCTTTCCTTTCTGATATTAATAATTTGTGTTTTTTCTCTCCCTTTCTTGGTTAGCTTAGGTAAGGGTTTATCGATATTATTCATCTTTTCAAAGAACCAGCTTTTGGTTTCATTGATCTGTTTAATTTCATGCTTTCTTATCTCAATTTTCATTTCTTTTTACTTTGATTTTTATTTTTCTTCTCTTGGGCTTACTTGAATTTCAATTTTGCTCTTTCTTTTTCCAGTTTTCTGGGTGGGCGGAACTTACATTAAATATTTTCCAAAATCCTTTAATCTTCTCTCCT
>NW_017216002.1:0-13508 GCF_001704415.2 Capra hircus
CGCTCGGGAAAAGCTCGACGGGTGAAAAGCCCACAGATCCCTTTGATCCACACCTGAAGCGGCAAGCCTGGTGACTCTAGCCTGCTGCTTACAGCTCGAGATAGGAACGCACGTGCATGCCCAACTCGGAGACGAGGGACTGACTCCCTGAAGGTGAGAACCAACGCCAGAAGTTTAACCCCCCAAGATCCATAGTCCCGTCAACGCACTGTCGAGAGGAATCCTCAGGTTCCATCGCGCGGGCGACCGGCTCGCTCCACACAAGAGGTTCTTAGCGCTCCCGAGCATCGACGGCGGAGCAGGACTCCAACGAGGCCCGCTGAACAACTCTCGCACTGGGACTGGCCTTTCCTGAGGCCACCACGAGCGGATCCTGTGGCTCCCAGTCATACAGTCTGGAGCACTGGGGCCCGCCCAACTCCGCAGAAAAATCCAGGAGGTTCTCCCCTCAGGCCAGATGAGGTCCGCGATTTTCCTCGCTGAGGCCGTTCGAGGGCTAATCACACCTAACTCTGGAACTTCAAAGGGCTCCCTTCACAACCCTTACTGCCAACTCAAGGAAGTTCCCCGACATACCCGTTCTTCCATACTCGCAGAGGTAACGGACCGAGAGTCCGCCCACATCCAGAGCGAGCCCCGCTTTCGGCTCCTAGCTCCGAGAGGAGGCGATCCTTTCCCTGCGCGCTGCTCGGAAAGAATTCCGACGTTCAGCGGCGACATCTCAAGGGAGGCCGCTTCTCACACAGAAAGGCGACAGGCAACTCCAGGGTCGCTGCCACCATTCCCTGAAGTAGCCCCAGATGTCGTCAGTATTCCAGGGAAACCTGTATTCCGCTGCACTGGGCTTGAGCTTTTCAAGCCCGAAGGATCGACTACACCACAGTGGCACGTGGGGACCAGCCCTGTGAAGCCTCGTTGGGAAAGTCCTCGAGGAGAAAGCCACAAGATCCTTGATCCACGGCGAAGGCAAGCTGTGACTGCTACTAGCAGCTCGGGAGGAAAGCCGCACTGCACGGCGCCCACGTGCGAGCACGTAGGAACTGACACCCCTTGGGAGACTCGCAGAAGTACCGCCCAAGATCCATGTACATCGCCTCTGGAGAGGAATATCCTCGAGGTTCTGGCACCAACTCCACGGACGAAGGTGCTCTAGGCCCGCGGTATCGAGCGCTGAGGGAAACCCGGCTTTGACGGCCGCAGAACAACTGCGCATGGGGACTGCCTTTGTCTGAGGGCCCAACTCAGAGCGGCCGTGCCCTGAGAGTCGCCCTCGTATCGGGAGTAGCACCTGCCCCTAACTCGATAAGAATCGCAGAGGTTCTCCCCTCCAGGTCGAGCTAGAGTCCCATTTCCGCTGGTGTATCTCGAGGCTAATCACGACCTTACCCAGTGTGTATATATCTTCCAAAAGGGTCCTTCAACCCTTTGCTGCAAAACTCAAGAAGTTCCCCGACGATACCGCTTCTCGCACTCGACAGGAAGCGACGAGATCTCCCGCACCATCCAGAGGACGCCGCCGTTCCGCCTCCTAGGCTTCGATGAGCGAGGGATCGCCTTTCCCCTCCGTGTTCGAATAGAATATCGCTAAGTGCTTCCCGTCGCATCTCAGAGGAGAGGCGGCTCGTCCACAAGGAAGCGCGAGAAGAACACCAGGATTCAGGCCCCATTCCCAGAGTCCCGCCAGATTTTCTGCAGTTAATCCAGGGAAAACCTGCTTTTCCCTTACACTGCTTCGAGGCTTTCAAGCGAGGATCAACTCAGCTAGCACGTGGCACGTGGGACAGCCCCTGTGGGCGAAGCCTCGTGGCGAAAGCCTTGTTGTCGGAGAGGCTCTCGCAGGCAAAGCCACAGATGCCTTGCATCCACTGCGAAGGGAAGCTTAGCAGGCTGCTACTAACAGCTCGGAGGAAAGCGCAGCGTTGCATCGACCCACTCGCAGACGAGAGGACTGACTCACTGGGGAGACTCCAGAAGTACCCCAAGACCATGTCGCCAGCTGGAGAAGAATGCTCAGTGTTCCGCGCCACTCCGCACTCCACACGAGATCGTAGGCCCCGGCAATCGGACGGGAAGAGGAAATCCCGAGAGGCCGCCGATCAACTCGCATAGGGATTTGAGAACTTTCCGCAAAGGCCATCCAGAGCAGCGTACCTGAGGTCCGCGCGTCGTAAGTCGAGAGGCACCTATCGCGCAACTCGAGAAAATCCTAGTAGGTTCTCGCTTTGCCAGGCGCAGTGAGGCCCATTTCCAGCTGAGGGCGTTTCGAGCGCATCACGACCTAAACCTCTGGAACTTACAAAGGGTCCTTCACAACCCTTACTGCTCAATAAAAAAGTTCCCGACATACCGGCGTCTCGCACTCGAGAGAAGCTCTGAGAGTCCCGCCACAATGCCAGAGGAAGCCACCGTGTCCGCCTCCTAGCTCGAGAGGAGGGATCCTTTCCCTGCGTGTTCGGGAAAGAATTCCCGGCGTTCCTGTCGCATCTCAAGAGGAGGCGCTTTCGACAGGAAAGAGACGAGGGGAACTCCAGGGTCGTGACACCATTACCTGAGTCCCACAGATGTCTCAGTCCATTCCAGGGAAAATGTGTTTTCCCTGCACTGCCTCGACTTTCAAGCCGAGCATCGACTCACACCACGGTGGCACGTGGGACAGCCCTATGGGAAAGCCCCGTGGGAAAAGCCTCGTGGTAAAGTCTCGAGGGAAAAGCCATAGAATCCTTGATCCACGCGAAGGGAAGCGAGACTCTGCTGCTACAGCTCTGGAGGAAGGAAAGCGCACGTGCATGCCCCACTCGGGACGAGGACTGACTCCCCGGGGAGACTCCAGAAGTACCCCAGGATCCATGTCAGCACTGGACAGAAATCCTCAGGTTCCGGCACCGACTCCACACAAGATCTTAGGCCCCGGCATCGACGAGAGAGGAATCCGAGAGGCCCCGAGCAACTCGCATGGGGACTGGCCTTTCCTGAGGCCACCAGAGTGACTCCCCAGGGGAGTGGGTCCCTAGCAGTGTCATGCTTCCCTTCGCGTGGATCAAGGGATCTGTGGCTTTCCCTCGAGGCTTTCCCACGAGGCTTTCCCACGAGGCTTTCCCAGTGGGCTGTCCACGTGCCACCGTGGTGTGAGTCGATCCTAGGCTTGAAAGTCAAAGCAGTGCAAGGAAAAAAGGTTTCCCTGGAATGACTGAGACATCTGTGGACTCTGGGAATGGTGGCACGACACTGGAGTTCCTCTCTCGTTTCCTGTGGAGAGTGCCCCGAGCAACTTGCATGGGACTGACCTTTCATGAGAGCCAACAGAGCGGGTCTCTGAGGTCCAAGTCGTAAGTCGAGAGCTCCTGCTGCAACTCGAGAAATCCAGGAGGTTCTCCCCTCCAGGCGAGATGTGGCCCATATCCGATGAGGCGTCTCGAGGCTTATCAACAAGCGTCTGGAAACTAACAAACGGGCCTTCAAACGCTAGCTGCAACTCAAGAAGTTCCCCGAAATACACCTCTCCACTCGAGAGGAAGCAGGAGAGTCCCGCCCACATCCAGAGTAGCCCCGTTTACTGCCTCCTAGCTCGAGAGGAGGGATCCTTTCACTGAGTGGTCGGTCAAGTATTTCCGGAGTTCCCAACTCATCTCAAGAGGAGGCGCTATCCACAGGAAAGGCGAGAGGAACTCCAGATTCGTGCACCCATTCCCAGAGTCCCCCAGATGTCTCAGGTCCATTCCAGGGAAACCTGTTTCCCTACACTGCCTCGACTTTCAGGACCAGGATCCACTCACACCACGGTGGCACTTGGCACAGCCCTTAGGGAAATCCTCGAGGGAAAGCCACAGATCCCTTGATCCATGTGAAGAGAAGCGTGACACTGCTGCTACAGCTTGGGAGGAAAGCGCACGTGCATGCCTCCACTCGAGATGAGGACTGACTCCCCTGGGGAGACTCCAGAAGAACCCCAAGATCTATGTCAGCACTGGAGAGGAATCCTCAGGTTCCGGCACCGACTCCACACAAGGTCTTAGACCCCGGCATCGACGGGAGAGAAATCCCGAGAGGCCCCCGAGCAACTCACATGGGGACTGGCCTTACCTGAGGCCACCAGAGCGGGTTCCTGAGGTCCTCGTCTTAAGTCGAGAGCACCTGCACCAACTCGAGAAAATGCAGGAGGTTCTCCCCTCCAGGGGAGATGAGGCCCATTTCCTCTGAGGCGTCCCCAGGCTAATTACACCTAAACTCTGGAACTTCCAAAGTGTCCTAAACACCCTTGCTAAAACTCAAGAAGTTCCCCGACATACCCGTCTCCACTCCAGAGGAAGCACGAGGGTCCGGCAACCGCCAGAGGAGCTCCGTTTCCTCCTCCAAGCTCGAGATGAGGGATCCTTCCCTGCTTCCTCGGGAAAGAATTCCCGACGTTTCGACGCATCTCAAGAGGAGGCGCGCTGCACAGGAAAGGCGAGAGGAACTCATGGGTCGTGCCACCATTCCAAGAGTCCCCCAGATGTCTCAGTCCATTCCAGAGGATCCTGTTTTCCCTGCACTGCTTCGACTTTCACGCTGAGGATCGGACTCACCACCTGGTGGCACGTGTGACAACCCTGTGGGAAAGCCTCGTGGGAAAGCCTCGAGGGAAAGCCACAGATCCCTAAATCCACGCGACGGGAAGCGTGACACTGCTGCTACAGCACGGGAGGAAAGCGCACGTGCATGCCCCTACTCGAGACGAGAACTGACTCCCCTGGGGAGACTCCAGAAATACCCCAAGATGCATGTCAGCCCTGGAGAGGAATCCTCAGGTTCCGGCCCCGACTCCACACAAGGTCTTAGGCCCTGGCCATCGACGGGAGAGGAATAGCGACAGGACCTCTAGCAACTCACATGGGGACTGGCCTTTCCTGAGGTAACCAGAGCGGGTCCATGAGGTCCCCGTCGTAAGTCGAGAGCACCTGCCGCAACTCGGTAAAATCCAGGAGGTTCTCCCATGCAGGTGAGATGAGGCCCGTTTCCTCTGATGTGTCTCCAGGCTAATCACACATGAACTCTGGAACTTCTAAAGAGTCTTTCACAGTCATGCTGGCAACTCAAGAAGTTCCCCGACATACCCGTCTCCACTCAAGAGGAAGCACGAGGGTCCCGGCCACATCCAGAGGAGCTCCGTTTCCGGCTCGTTGCTCGAGAGGAGGGATCCTTTCCCTGTGTGGTTGGGAATGAATTCCCGGCGTTCCCGTCGCATCTCAAGATGAGGCGCTCTCCACAGGAAAAGGCGAGAGGAACTCAAGGGTCGTGCCACCATTCGCAGAGTCCCCCAGATGTCTCAGTCCATTCAAGGGAAACCTGTTTTCCCTGCACTGCCTTGACTTTGTAGCCGAGGATCGACTCACACCACGGTGGCACGTGGGACAGCCCTGTGGGAAAGCCTCGTGGGAAAGCCCCGTGGGAAAGCCTCGTGGGAAAGTCTCTAGGGAAAGCCACAGATCCCTTGATCCACGCGAATGGAAGCGTGGACACTACTGCTACAGCTCTGGAGGAAATCGCACGTGCATGCCCCCACTCGAGACTACGACTGACTCCCCTGGGGAGACTCCAGAAGTACCCCAAGATCCATGTCAGCACTGGAGAGGAATCCTCAAGTTCCGGCAGCAAATTCACACTAGGTCGTAGGCCCCGCATCGAAGGGAGAGGAATCCCGAGAGGCCCCTGAGCAACGCGCATGTGGACTGGCCCTTACTGAGTCCATCAGAGCGGGTCCCTGAGGTCCCCGTCATAAGTCGAGAGCACCTGCCCCAACTCGAGAAAATCCAGGAGGTTCTCCCCTCCAGGCAAGATGAGGCCCATTTCCGCTGAGGCGTCTTGAGGCTAATAACACCTAACCTCTGGAACTTCCAAAGGGTCCTTCACACCCTTGCTGCAACTCAAGAAATTCTCCGACATACCCGTCTGCACTCGAGAGGAAGTACGAGAGTCCCACCCATATCCAGAGGAGCCCGATTTCTGCCTCTTAGCTCCAGAGGTGGGATCCTTTCCGTGCGTTGTCTGGAAATAATTCACCGAGATCCCGTCGCAATTCAAGAGGAGGCGCTCTCCACAGGAAAGGCGAGAGGAACTCCAGTGTCGTGCCACCATTTCACAGAGTCCCCCAGATGTCTCAGTCCATTCCAGGGAAACCTGTTTCCCTGCACTGCCTCGACTTTCAAGCTGAGGATCGACTCACACCACGGTGGCACGTGGGACAGCCCTGTGGGAAAGCTTCTTGGAAAGCCTCGTGTGAAAGCCTCGAGGGAAAGCCACAGATCCCTTGATCCACGTGAAGGAAAGCGTGACATTGCTGCTACAGCTCGGGAGGAAAGCCCACGTGCAAGCCTCCCCTCGAGACGAGGACTGACTCCCCCGGGGAGACCTCAGAAGTACCCCAAGATCCATGTCAGCACCGGAGAGGAATCCTCAGGTTCTGGCACCGACTCCACACAAGATCTTAAGGCCCCGGCAGAGACAGGAGAGGAATCCGAGAGGCCGTCGAGCAACTCGCATGGGGCCTGGCCTTTCCTGAGGGCACCAGAGCGGGGTCCCTGAGGTCCCCGTCGTAAGTCGAGGGCACCTGCCGCAACTCGAGAAAATCCAGGAGGTTCTACCCTCCAGGCAAGATGAGGCCCATTACCGCTGAGGCGTCTCGAGGCTAATCACACCTAACCTATGGAACTTACAAAGGGTCCTTCATGCCCTTGCTGCAACTCAAGAAGCTCCCCCACATACCCGTCTCCACTCGAGAGGAAGCCCGAGAGTCCCGCCCACATCCAGAGGAGCCCCGTTACTGCCTCCTAGCTCGAGAGGAGGGATCCTTTCACTGAGTGGTCGGTCAAGTATTCCCGGAGTTCCCGACTCATCTCAAGAGGAGGCGCTCTCCACAGGAAAGGCGAGAGGAACTCCAGATTCGTGCACCCATTCCCAGAGGCCCCCAGATGTCTCAGTCCATTCCAGGGAAACCTGTTTCTCCTGCACTGCCTCAACTTTCTAGCCTAGGATCGACACACAACACAGTGGCACGTGGGACAGCCCTTTGGGAAAGTCTCGTGGGAAAGCCTCGAGGAAAAGACTCGTGGCAAAGCCTCGAGGGAAAGCCGCAGATACCTTGATCCACGCGAAGGGAAGCGTGACACTGCTGCTACAGCTCGGGAGGAAAGCGCACGTGCATGCCCCCACTCGAGATGAGGACTGACTCCCGTGGGGAGACTGGAGACGTACCCCAAGATCCTTGTCAGCACTGCAAAGGAATCCTCAGGTTCCGGCACCGACTCCACACAAGGTCTTAGGCCCTGGCATCGACGGGGAGAGGAACCCCGAGAGGGCCCTGAGTAACTCGCATGGGGACTGGTCTTTACTGAGGCCACCAGAGCGGGTCTCTGAGGTCCCTGTCGTAAGTCGAGAGCACCTGCCCGCAACTCGAGAAAATCCAGGAGGTTCTCCCCTCCAGGCGAGATGAGGCCCATTTCCTCAGAGGCGACTCGAGGCTTATAAACACCTGACCTCTGGAACTTCCAAAGGGTCCTTCACACCCTTGCTGCAACTCAAGAAGTTCCCCGACATAACCCGTCTCCACTCGAGAGGAAGCACGAGAGTCCCGCCCACATCCAGAGGAGCCCCTTTTCCACCTCCTAGCTCGAGAGGAGGTATCATTTCCCTCGTGGTCGGGAAAGAAATTCCGGCGTTCCCGTCGCATCTCAAGAGGAAGCGCTCTCCACAGGAAAGGCTAGAGGAACTCCAGGGTCGTGCCACCATTCCCAGAGTCCCCCAGATATTTCAGTCCATTCCAGGAAAACTGTTTTCCCTGCACTGCCTCGAATTTCAAGCCGAGGATCGACTCGCACCAAGGTGGCACGTGGGACAGCCCTGTGGGAAAGCCTCGTGGGAAAGCCTCGTGGGAAAGCCTCGAGGGAAAGCCACAGATGCCTTGATCCACGCGAAGGGAAGCGTGACACTGCTGCTACAGCTTGGGAGGAAAGCGCACGTGCATGCCTCCCCTCGAGACGAGCACTGACCCCCCTGGGGAGACTCCAGAAGTACCCCAAGATCCATGTCTGGCCTGGAGAGGTATCCTCAGGTTCCGGCACCGACTCCACAAAGGACTTAGGCCCCGGCATCGACGGGAGTGGAATCCCGAGAGTCCCCCGAGCAACTCGCATGGGGACTGGCCTTTACTGAGGCATACCGAGCGGTTCCCTGAGGTCCCCGTCGTAAGTCGAGAGCACCTGCCGCAACTCGAGAAAATCCAGGAGGTTCTCCCCGTCCAGGCGAGATGAGGCCCATTTCCGCTGAGGCGTCTCGAGGCTAATCACACCTAAACTCTGGAACTTCGAAAGGGTCCTTCACACCCTTGCTGCAACTCAAGAAGTTCCCCACATACCCGTCTCCACTCGAGAGGAAGCACGAGAGTCCCGCCCACATCCAGAGGAGCCCCGTTTCCGCCTCCTAGCTCGAGAGGAGGGATCCTTTCCCTGCGTGGTCGGGAAAGAATTCCCGGCGATTCCGTCGCATCTCAAGAGGAGGGGCTCTAACACCGAAAAGGCGAGAGGAACTCCAGGGTCGTGCCACCATTCCCAGAGTACCCCAGGGTCTCAGTCCATTCCAGGGAAACCTGTTTTCCCTGCACTGCCTCGACTTTAAGCCGAGGATCGACTCACACGACTGTGGCACGTGGGACATCCCTGTGGGAAAGCCCCGCGGGAAAGCCACAGATCCCTTGATCCACGCGAAGGGAAGCGTGACACTGCTGCTACAGCTCGCGAGGAAAGCGCACGTGCATGCCCCCACGCGAGACGAGGACTGACTCCCCTGGGGAGACTCCGGAAGTACCCCAAGATCCATGTCAGCACTGGAGAGGAATCCTCAGGTTCCGGAACCGACTCCACGCAAGGTCTTAGGCCCGGGCATCGAAGGGAGAGGATTCCCGAGAGGCCCTCAAGCAACTCGCATGGGGACTGGCCTTTCCTGAGGCCACCAGAGCGGGTCCCTGAGGTCCCCATCTTAAGTCGAGAGCACCTGCCAAACTCGAGAAAATCCAGGAGGTTCTCCCCTCCAGGCGAGATGAGGCCCATTTGCGCTGAGGCTTCTCGAGGCTAATCACACCTAACCTCTGGAACTTCCAAAGGGTCCTTCACACCCTTGATGCAACTCAAGAAGTTACCCGAAATACCCGTCTCCACTCGAGAGCAAGCACGAGAGTTCCGCCCACATCCAGAGGAGCCCCGTTTCCGCCTCCTAGCTCGAGAGGAGGGATCCTTTCCCTGCGTGGTCGGGAAGGAATTCCCGGCGTTTCCGTCGCATCTCAAGAGGAGGCGCTCTCCACAGAAAAGGCGAGAGGAACTCCAGGGTCGTGACACCATTCCCAGAGACCCCCAGATGTCTCAGTCCATTCCAGGGAAATCTCTTTTCCCTGCACTGCCTCGACTTTCAAGCCGAGGATAGACTCACACCACGGTGGCACGTGGGACAGCCCTGTGGGAAAGCATCGTGGGAAAGCCTCGTGGGAAAGCCTCAAGGGAAAGCCACAGATCCCTTGATCCAACGCGAAGGGAAGCGTGACACTGTGCTACAGCTCGGGAGAAAAGCGCACGTGAATGCCCCCAAACGAGACGAGGACTGACTTCCCTGGGGAGACTCCAGAGTATTCCAGGATCCATGTCAGCACTGGAGAGGATGCCTCAGGTCCGGCACCGACTCCACACAAGGTCTTAGGCCCGGGCATCGACGGGAGAGGAATCCCGAGAGGGCCCCGAGCAACTCGGCATGGGGACTGGCCTTTCCTGAGGCCACCAGAGCGGGTCCCTGAGGTCCCCGTCGTAAGGCGAGAGCACCTGCCGCAACTCGAGAAATTCCAGGAGGTTCTCCCCTCCAGGCGAGATGAGGCCCATTTCCGCTGAGGCATCTCGAGGCTAATGACACCTAGCCTCTGGAACTTCCAAAGGGTCCTTCACACCCTTGCTGCAACTCAAGAAGTTCCCCGACATACCCGTCTCCACTCGAGAGGAAGCACGAAAGTCCCGCCCACATCCAGAGAAGCCCCATTTCCGTGTCCTAGCTCGAGAGGAGGGATCCAATCGCTGGGTGTACGGGAAAGAATTACCGGCGTTCCTGTCGCATCTCAAGAGGAGGTGCTCTCCACAGGAAAGGCGAGACGAACTCCAGGGTCGTGCCACCATTCCCAGACTCCCCCAGATGTCTCATTTCATTCCAGGGAAAACTGATTTCCCTGCACTGCCTCTACTTTCAAGTCGAGGATCGACTCACGCCACGGTGGCTGTGGGACAGCCCTGTGCGAAAGCCTCGAGGGAAAGCCTCGAGGGAAAGCCACAGATCCCTTGATCCACGCGAAGGAAAGCTCGACACTGCTGCTACATTCGGGAGGAAAGCTCATGTGCTGGCCCCCACTCGAGACAAGGACTGACTCCCCTGGGGTGACTCCAGAAGTACCCCAAGATTCATGTCAGCACTGGAGTAGGAATCCTCAGGTTCCGGCACGGACTCCACACAAGGACTTAGGCCCCAGCATCGACGGAAGAGGAATCCCGAGAGGCCCCCGAGCAACTCGCATGGGGACTGGCCTTTCCTGAGGAAACCAGATCCTGTCCCTAAAGTCCCCTTCGTAAGTCCAGAGCACCTGCCGCAACTGGAGAAAATCCAGGAGGTTTTCCCCTCCAGGCGAGATGAGGCCCATTTCTGCTGAGGTGTCTCGAGGCTAATCACAGCTAACTTCTGGAACTTCCAAAGGGTCATTCACACCCTTGCTGCAACTCAATAAGTTCCCCGACATACCCGTCTCCACTTGAGAGGAAGCACGAGAGTCCCGATCACATCCAGAGGAGCCCCGTTTCCGCCTCCTAGCTCTTGAGGAGGGAACCTTTTCACTGCGTGTTCGGGAAAAAATTCCGGGCGTTCCCCTCGCATCTCAAGAGGAGGCGCTCTCCACAGGAAAGGCGAGAGGAACTCCAGGGTGGTGCCACGATTCCCAGAGTCCCCCAGATGTCTCAGTCCATTCCAGGGAAACCTGTTTTCCCTGCACTGCCTCGACTTTCAAGCCGAGGATAGACTCACACCACGGTGGCACGTGGGACAGCCCTGTGGGAAAGTCTCGTGGGAAAGCCTCGAGGGAAAGCCACCGATCCCTTGATCCACGCGACGGAGCATGACACTGCTGCTACAGCTAGGGACGGAAAGCGCAGGTGCATGCCCCCACTCGAGACGATGACTAACTTCCCTGGGGAGACTCCAGAAGTACCCCAAGATCCATGTGAGCACTGGAGAGGAATCCTCAGGTTCCGGCACCGACTCCACACAAGATCTTAGGCCCCGGCATCGAAGGGAGAGGAATCCCGAGAGGCCCCCGAGCAACTCGCATGGGGACTGGCCTTTCCTGAGGCCACCAGAGCGTGTCCCTGAGGTCCCCGTCGTAAGTCGAGAGCACCTGCCGCAATTCGAGAAAATCCAGGAGGTTCTCCCCTCCAGGCGAGATGAGGCCCATTTCAGCTGAGAGGTCTCGAGGCTAATCACACCTTACCTCTTGAACTTCCTAAGGGTCCTTCAAAACCTTGCTGCAACTCAAGTAGTTCCCGACGTACCCGTCTCCACTCGAGAGGAAGCACGAGAGTCCCGCCCACATGCAGAGGAGCCCCGTTTGCGCCTCCTAGCTCGTGAGGAGGGATCCTTTCCCTGCGTGGTTGGGAAAGAATTCCCGGCGATCCCGGCGGCATCTCATGAGGAAGCATTCTCCACAGGACAGGCGCGAGGAACTCCAGGGTCGTGCCACCATTCCCAGAGTCCCCCAGATGTCTCAGTCCATTCCAGGGAAACCTGTTTTCCCTGCAGTGCCTCGACTTTCTAGCGGAGGATCGACTCACACCACGGTGGTACCTGGGACAGCCCTGTGGGAAAGCCTCGTGGGAAGGCCTAGTGGGAAAACTCTAGGGAAAGCCACAGATCCCTTGATCCACGCGAAGGGAAGCGTGACACTGGCTGCTACAGGCTCGGCAGGGAAAGCGCACGTGCATGCCCCCATCGAGACGAGGAATGACTCCCGTGGGGAGAAACCCAGAATTACCCCAAGATCCATGTCAGCACTGGAGAGGAATCCTCAGGTTCCGGCACCGGACTCCACACAAGGTCTTAGGCCCCGGCATCGATGGCGAGAGGGATCCCGAGAGGCCCCCGAGCAACACGCATGGGGACTGGCCTTTCCTGAGGCCACAGAGCGGGTCCCTGAGGTCCTCGTCATAAGTCGAGAGCACTTGGCCGAAACTCGAGAAAATCCAGGAGGTTCTCCCCTCCAGGCGAGATGAGGGCGGTTTCCGCTGAGGCGTCACCAGGCTAATCACACCTAAGCTCTGGAACTTCCAAAGGGTCCTTCACACCCTTGCTGCAACTCAAGAAGTTCCCGACATACCCGTCTCACTCGAGAGGAAAGCACGAGAGTCCGCCCCACATCCAGAGGAGCCCCGTTTCCGCATCCTAGCTCGAGAGGAGCGGATCCTTTCCCTGCGTGGTCGGGAAATGAATTCCCGCGTTATCGGTCACATCTCAGTGGAAGCGCTCTCCACAGAAAGCCGTTGAGAGGTACTTCCAGTGGTCGCTGGCCACCATTTCCCACTGCTCCCCCAGATGTCTCAGTCCATTCCAGGAAAACCGTTTTCCCGCTGCACTGCCCTCGAATTTCAAGCCGGACGGATCGGATCGTCCACAGCTACGGGGCACGTGTGGAAAGGCCTCGGGGAGCGCTGTGGATAAGCCTCGAGGGAAAGCCACAGATCGCCTTATCCAGCGGTGAAGGGGAAGGCGTGACACTGCTTGCTAGCAGCTCGCGGAGGTAAGCGCAACGTCATGCCTGCCCCTCGCAGATCAAGACTGACTCCCCACTGGGAGAGAGCTCGCAGTAAGATACCCCGAAGATGCCACTGTGCATACTGCGAGAGGATTCCTCAGTTCCGGCACCGACTACGCACAACGGACTGTAGGGCCCGGCATCGGACGGGAGAGTGGAATCCCGAGGAGCCGCCCCGCGAGCAACTCGCCATGGGACTGGCCTTTTACTGCAAGGCAGACCCGAGCGGTCTCCCTGAAGGTCCCGATGCGTAAGTCGAGAGCCACTGCCGCAACTTCGAGAAAATCCAGGAGGTTCTCGGACCCTCCCAGCTGCCGAGATGAGCTGCGCGGCATTTCCGATGAGCGGCTCTAGAGGCTAATCACAACCTAACATAATCCTGGAACTTCGAAAGGCGTCCTATCACACCCTTGCCCTTGCAAACTCAAGAAGCTTTCCCGCGACATACCCGTCCTCCATGCATCGAGGAGGAAGCACAGAGAGTGTCCGCCCACATATCCAGAGGGAGGCCCCGTTTCTCCCCCTGCCTACTCGAGTAGAGGGGATCCTTTCCCTGCGCTGGGTCGGCGAAAAAGAATTCCCGCGCGTTCTCCGTCGCATCTCAAGAGGAAGGCGCTCTACCCAGAAAAGGGCGAGAGGAACTCCCAGGGTCGTA
>NW_017216003.1:0-13508 GCF_001704415.2 Capra hircus
CTCTAGAGTTCCTTTCTCAACTTCCGTGAAGCGCTCCTCTTAGATCGACCGGAACCCGGAATTCTTTCCCGACCACGCAGAAATGATCCCTCTCTCGAGCTATAGACGGAATCGGGCTCCTCTGATGGCGGCACTCTCGTGCTTCCTCTCGAGTGGAGGCGAGTATGTCGGGAACTTATTCAGTTGCAGAAAGGTGTGAAGGACCTTTTGGAAGTTCCAGATGTTAGGTGCAATTAGCCTCTAGATGCCTCAGCGAAATGCGCCTCATCTCGCCTGGAGGGGAGAACCTCCTGGATTTCTCAAGTTGCGGCAGGTGCTCTCGACTTCCGACGGGTCCTCAGGGACCCGCTCTGATGGCCCAGGAAAGGCCAGTCCCCATGCGAGTTCCTCGGTGCCTCTCGCGATTCCTCTCCCGTCGATGCCGGGGCCTAAGATTGTGGGTCGGTCCAGGAACCTGAGGATTCCTCTCCAGTGCTGACATGGATCTTTGGTACTTCGGAGTCTCCCCAGGGAGTCAGTCCTCATTCGAGTGGGGGCATTGAAGAGCGCTTTCCTCCCGAGCTGTAGCAGCAGTGTCATTCTTCCCGTCGAGGATCAAGGGATCAGTGGCTTTCCCTCGAGGCTTGCCCATGAGGCTTTCTCACGAGGCTTTCTCACAGGCTGTCCCACGTGCCACCGTGCTGTGAGTCGATCCTCAGCTTGTAAGTCGAGGCAGTGCAGGAAAACAGGTTTCCCTGGAATGGACTGAGATATCTGGGGTACTCTGGGAATGGTGGCACGACCCTGGAGTTCCTCTCACCTTTCCTGTGAGAGCGCCTCCTCTTGAGTTGTGAAGGGAAGACCGGAATTCTTTCCCGACGACGCAGGGAAAGGATACCTCCTCTCTAGCTTGTGAGCGGAAACGGGGCTCCTCTGGATGTGGCGGGACTCTCGTGCTTCCTCTCGAGTGGAGACGGGTATGTCGGGAACTTCTTGAGTTGCAGCAAGGGTGTGAAGAACCCTTTGGAAATTCCAGAGGTTTAGGTGTAATTAGGCTCGAGTCGCCTCAGGGGAAATGGGCCTCATCTCGCCTGGAGGGAGAACCTCCTGATTTTTTCGAGTTGTGACAGGTGATCTCGACTTACGACGGGGACCTGAGGGACCCGCTCTGGTGGCCTCAGGAAAGGCCATTCCCCATGCGAGTTGCTCGGGGGCCTCTCGGGATTCCTCTCCCGTCGATGCCGTGCCTAAGACCTTGTGTGGAGTCGGTGCCGGAACCTGAGGATTCCTCTCCAGTGCTGACATGGATCTTGGCGTCCTTAAAGGCGAGATGAGGCCCATTTGCGCTGAGGCGTCTCGAGGCTAATCACACCTAACCTCTGGAACTTCCAAAGGGTCCTTCACACCCTTGCTGCAACTCAAGAAGTTCTCCGACATACCCGTCTCCACTCGAGAGTATCAACATCTTCCCGCCCACTTTCAGAGGGCACCGTTTCCACCTCATAGCTCGAGAGGAGGATCCTTTCCCTGGCGTGTCTGGAAAGCATTCCCGGCGTTCCAGTCGCATCTCAAGAGGAGGCCCTCTCCATCGGAAAGGCGGAGAGAAACTCCAGGGTCGTTCCGCCATTCCAGAGTCCCCCAGATGTCTCTGTCAATTCCAGGGAAACCTGTTTTCCCGGCACTGCCTCGACTTTCAAGCCGAGGATCGACTCACACCACGGTGGCACGTGGGACAGCCCTGAGGAAAATCCTCGTGGGAAAGCCTCGAGGGAAAGCCACAGATCCCTTGATCCACGCGACGGGAAGTGTGACACTACTGCTACAGTTCGTGAGGAAAGCTCACGTGCATGCACCCACACGAGATGAGCACTGACTCCCCAGGGGAGACTCCAGAAATACGCCAAGACCCATGTCAGCACTGGGAGGAATCCTCAGGTTCCGGCCCGACTCCACACAAGGTCTTAGGCCCCAACATCGACGGGAGAGGAATCCCGAAAGGCCCCCTTGCAACTCCCATGGGCACTGGCCTTTCCTGAGGCCACCAGAGCGGGTCCCTGAGGTCCCCGTCTTAACTCGAGAGACCCTGCCCAACTCTAGAAAATCCAGGAGGTTCTCCCCTCCAGGCGAGATGAGGCCCATTTCCTCTGAGGCGTCTGGAGGCTCATCACATCTAAACTCTGGAAATTCAAAAGGGTCCTTGCTGCAACTCAAGAAGTTCCCCGACATACCCGTCTCCACTAGAGAGGAATCACCGAGGGTCCCGCCCACATCCAGAGGAACCCCGTTTCCGCCTGGCAGCTTGAGATGAGGGATCCTATCCTGCTTAGTCAGGAAAGATTTTTCGGCGTTCCCGGTGGCATCTCAAGAGTAAGGGCTCTCAATAGGAAAGGCGAGAGGGACACCAGGAGTCGTGCCACCATTCCAAGAGTCCCCCAGATGTGTCAGTCCATTTCAGAGGAACCTGTTTCCCTGCACTGCCTCGACTTTCACGCCTAGTATCGACTCACACTATGGTGGCACGTGGGACAGCCCTGTGGGAAAGCCTCGTGGGAAAGCCTCGAGGGAAAGGCACAGATCCCTTGATCCCCGCGACGGGAAGCGTGACACACCTGCTACACTGTCCCTGAGGTCACGGTCGTATGTTGAGAGCACCTGCCGCAACTCGAGAAAATCCAGGAGGTTCTCTGCTGCAGTCGAGATGAGGCCCATTTTCTCTGCGGCGTCTCGAGAGTAATCACGCCTAAACTCTGGAACTTCCAAAGGGTCCTACACACCCTTGCTACAACTCAAGAAGTTCCCCGACATACCCGTCTCCACTCCAGAGGAAGCACGAGGGTCCGGCCACCTCCAGAGGAGCTCCGTTTCCTCCTCCAAGCTCGAGATGAGGGATCCTTCTCTGCTTCCTCGGGAAAGAATTTCCGACGTTTCCGACGCATCTCAAGAGGAGGCGCGCTGCACAGGAAAGGCGAGAGGAACTCATGGGTCGTGCCACCATTCCAAGAGTCCCCCAGATGTCTCAGTCCATTCCAGAGGATCCTGTTTTCCCTGCACTGCTTCGACTTGCACGGCGAGGATCGCGGTGGCAGAGGCGAGGATCGCGGTGGTACGTGGGAGAGCCCTGTGGGAAAGCCTCGTCTGAAAGCCTCGAGGGAAAGCCACAGATCCCTTGATCCACGCGATGGGAAGCATGACACTGCTGCTACAGCACGGGAGGAAAGTGCACGTGCATGCCCCCACTCGAGACGAGGACTGACTCCCCTGGGGAGACTCCAGAAGCACCTCAAGATGCATGTCAGCCCTGGAGAGGAATCTTCAGGTTCCGGCCCCGACTCCACACAAGGTCTTAGGCCCTGGCATCGACGGAGAGGAACAGCGACAGGCCCTCTAGCAACTCGCATGGGGACTGGCCTTTACTGAGGTCACCAGAGCGGGTCCATGAGGTCCCCGTCGTAAGTCGAGAGCACCTGTCGCAACTCGGTAAAATCCAGGAGGTTCTCCCCTCCAGGCGAGATGAGGCCTGTTTCCACTGAGGTGTCTCGAGGCTAATCACACGTGACCTCTGGAACTTCCAAAGAGTCTTTCACAGCCATGCTGCAACTCAAGAAGTTCCCCGACATACCCGTCTCCACTCAAGAGGAAGCACGAGGGTCCCGGCCACATCCAGAGGAGCTCCGTTTCCGGCTCGTAGCTCGAGAGGACGGATCCTTTCCCTGCTTGGTCCGGAAAGAATTCCCGGCATTCCCATCGCATCTCAAGAGGAGGCGCTCTCCAAAGGAAAGGGGAGAGGAACTGCAGGGTCGTGCCACCATTCCAAGACTCCCCCAGATATCTCAGTCCGTTCCACAGGAACCTGTTTTCCCTGCACTGCCTCGGCTTTCACGCCGAGGATCGACTCACACCACCGTGACACGTGGGACAGAGCTGTGGGAAAGCCTCGTGGGAAAGACTCGAGGGAAAGCCACAGATCCCTTGGTCCACGCAAGGGGAAGCGTGACACTGCTGCTACAGCTCGGGAGGAAAGCGCACGTGCATGCCCCCACTCGAGACGAGGACTGACTCCCCTGGGAGACTCAGGAAGTACCCCAAGATCCATGTCAGCACTGGAGAGGAATCCTCAGGTTCCGGCACCGACTTCACTCAAGGTCTTATGCCGGGGTCCAGCCCCGGTGGATCCAGGGAATTCGAAGGGTGGACGGCATTGGCGTGGAAAGACTTGTTTATTTATTAATGTAAGATTAGATTAGGAAACTATAGTATAGTAAGAAGATTAAGTGGAGTAAGAGGGCTGAATAGCTTGGTTTACGCGGACGGCCAATAAAATTCCAGACAAGGAACTTGCACCACCTACGTTGGGCCACCGGCGCCCGCTTGAATATCTAAGGGTGCCTCGCCTTAAGCTCCCTTTCGTGCGGGTCTTAACAGCCAGGGCAAGTAAGTAGACCTGGCGAGCCTCCGCACTCCAGGTGGAGATTCAGCCTGAAGTTAAAGTAAAGAGCAGAGAGAAGGAAAGGTAGAGAAGAAGAAAGAGAGAGAAAGACACGGGGGGAGCCAGAGTCCCAAGAAACCAGGCTGAGAGACTAGTTCGAGAATCTGGTCCGAGAAATTGGCCCCCGGCCCCTGGCCTCCTCCTTTATTGTTCAGAAGGTCTTTTATACTTTTGATAAAACATGGAGATCAATGGATAACACAAAATTGTGTAGTGTTCGCAATCCCAGATTCTTTCTGTATATCATTTTGTATACAAAAGGTCTCAGGTGATTTTACATTATCTTCTGGCCAAGAGGCTTGTTAACACTTTTTGGCTCTCTTCCTTAATGAATGTTAATTTTGTTTCCCCTGAAGTGTTTTTCTTTTATCTGCATCTCCTTAAAGCATTAAAGTTACATCTCTATAGAACAAAGGTGCAGTGGGTTATAACAAAGAAGGTACTTAACTCAAAGTTCTAATGTTGCTAATACCAGGTCTACTACTTGTTTTTCTATATACCAACTATATCTAAAAATAAAGGATATGAAAATTTGGCAGCAAGCATTGACCCAAAAAATGAAACTTTTAATCAGTCCTATTCTAAAGATTTTGACTCCTCGGAAGCTCCTGCATTCCTAGGATGTTTTAAGCTTCCTGTGCCTCCTGCGGTCAGGAGGCCTCAAACAATCACAAGCGCAGCTGTACGAGTCCTACAGGCAGGCTAGAAAGCCATCAGAGGGTTTTTGGATTGAAACACTCTTTCAAATGCAGAAGACTAATGCCCTGAATTGACTTTTTCCAGAAAAGGTCAGAAGAGTGAAAAAGCAGAGCACAAAAACCGGCAGATTTTTGTTGGGGTACATGCTTAAAAATTTCCAGAGGGGTCCCTGAAGTCTGAGCACGCCTTGCGTATGTCAGCTTCCTTCCTCATAACCTTGTCACGGGCGGGCTTCCTCACACTGGCTCCCGGCAGTCTTAGGCCCCGGCATCGACGAGAGAGGAATCCCGAGAGGCCCCCGAGCAACTCGTAAGGGGAATGGCCTTTCCTGAGGCCACCAGAGCGGGTCCCTGAGGTCCTCGTCGTAAGTCGAGAGCACCTGCCGCAACTCGAGAAAAATCCAGGAGGTTCTCCCCACCAGGCGAGATGAGGCCCATTTCCGCTGAGGCGTCTCGAGGCTAATCGACACCTAACCTCTGGAACTTCCAAAGGGTCCTTCACACCCTTGCTGCAACTCAAGAAGTTCCCCAACATACCCGTCTCCACTCGAGAGGAAGCACGAGAGTCCCGCCCACATCCAGAGGAGCCCCATTTCCGCCTCCTAACTCGAGAGGAGGGATCCTTTCCCTGCATGGTCGGGAAAGAATTCCCGGCGTTCCCGTCGCATCTCAAGTGGAGGCGCTCTCCACAGGAAGGGCGAGAGGAACTCCAGGGTCGTGCCACCATTCCCAGAGTCCCCCAGATATCTCAGTCCATTCCAGGGATACCTGTTTTCCTGCACTGCCTCGACTTTCAAGCCGAGGATCGACTCACACCACGGTGGAACGTGGGACAGCCCTGTGGGAAAGCCTCGTGGGAAAGCCTCATGGGAAAGCCTCGAGGGAAAGCCACAGATCCCTTGATCCACGCGAAGGGAAGCGTGACACTGCTGCTGCAGCTCGGGAGGAAAGCGCACGTGCATGCCCCCACTCGAGACGAGGACTGACTCCCCTGGGGAGACTCCAGAAGTACCCTAAGATCCATGTCAGCAATGGAGAGGAATCCTCAGGTTCCGGCACCGACTCCACACAAGGTATTAGGCCCGGCATCGATGGAAGAGAAATCCCGAGAGGCCCCCGAGCAACTCGCATGGGGACTGGCCTTTCGTGAGGCCATCAGAGCGGGTCCCTGAGGTCCACGTCATAAGTCGAGAGCACCTGCCGCAACTCGAGAAATCCAGGAGGTTCTCCCCTCCAGACGAGATGAGGCCCATTTCCGCAGAGGCGACTCGAGGCTAATCACACCTAACCTCTGGACCTTCCAAAGGGCCCTTCACACCCTTGGTGCAACTCAAGAAGTTCCCCGACATACCCGTCTCCACTCGAGAGGAAGCACGAGAGTCCCGCCCACATCCAGAGGAGCCCTGTTTCCGCATCCTAGCCCGACAGGAGGGATCCTTTCCCTGCGTGTTCGGAAAAGAATTCCCGGCGTTCCCGTCACATCTCAAGAGGGGGCGCTCTCCACAGGAAAGGCGAGAGGAACTCCAGGGTCGTGTCACCATTCCTAGAGCCCCCAGATGTCTCAGTCCATTCCAGGGAAGCCTGTTTCCCCGGCACAGCCTCGACTTTCAAACTGAGGATCGACTGACACCACGGTGGCATGTGGGACATCACTGTGGAAAAGCCTCGTGGGAAAGCCTGGTGGGAAAGTGTCGTGGGAAAGCGTCGTGGGAAAGCCTCGAGGGAAAGCCACGGATCCTTGATCCTAGCGAAGGGAAGCTCAACACTGCTGCTACAGCTCGGAGGAAAGCGCACGTGCATGCACCGACTCGAGATGAGGACTGACTCCCATGGGCAGACTCCAGAAGTACCCCAAGATACATGTCAGCACTGGAGAGGAATCCTCAGGTTTTGGCACAGACTACACACAAGATCTTAGGTCCCGGCATTCACGGGAGAGGAATCCCGAGAGGCCCATGAGCAACTCGCATGGGGACTTCCCTTTCTTGAGGCCACAAGAGCGGGTCCCTGATGTTCCCGTCGTAAGTCGAGACAATCTGCTGCAACTCGAGAAAATCCAGGACGTTTTCCCCTCCAGGCGAGATGAGGCCCTTTTCCGCTGAGGCGTCTCGAGGCTAATCACACCTAACCTCTGGAACTTCCAAACGGTTATTCAAACCCGTGCTGCAACTCAAGAAGTTCACAGACATACCCGTCTCCACTTGAGAGGAAGCACGAGAGTCCCGCTCACATCCAGAGGAGCCCCGTTTCCGCCTCCAAGCTCAAGAGGAGGGATCCTTTCCCTGCGTGGTCGGGAAAGAATTCCCGGGGTTCCCATAGCATTTCAAGAGGAGGCGCTCTCCACAGGAAAGGCGAGAGGAACTCCAGGGTCGTGCCACCATTCCCAGAGTCCGCCAGATGTCTCAGTCTATTCCAGGGAAAACTGTTTTCCCTGCACTGCCTCACACTTTCAAGCCGAGGATCGACTCACACGACTCACGGTGGCACGTGGGATAGCCCTGTGGGAAAGCATCGTGGGAAAGCCTTATGGGAAAGCCTCGTGAGGAAGCCTCGAGGGAAAGCCACTGATCCCTTGATCCACGCGACGGGAGAATGACACTGCTGCTACACCTCGGGAGGAAAGTGTAGGTGCATGCCCCACTCGAGATGAGGACTGACTCCACTGGGGAGACTCCAGAAGTACCCCAAGATCCATGTCAGCACTGGAGAGGAAACCTCAGGTTCTGGCACCAACTCCACACAAGGTCTTAGGCCCCAGCATCGACGGGAGAGGAATCCCGAGAGGCCCCGAGCAACTCGAATGAGGACTGGCCTTTCCTGAGGCCCCCAGAGCGGGTCCCTGAGATCCCCGTCGTAACTCGAGAGCACCTGCCCTAACTCGAGAAAATCCAGGAGGTTCTCCCCTCCAGGCGAGATGAGGCCCATTTCTGCTGATGCGTCTCCAGGCTAATCACATCTAATCTCTGGAACTTCCAAACGGTGCTTCACACCCTGGCTGCAACTCAAGAAGTTCCCCGACATACCGTCTGCACTCGATAGGAAGCACGAGAGTCCCGCCCACATCCAGAGGAACCCCGTTTCTGCCTACTAGCTCGAGAGGAGGGATCCTTTCTCTGCGTCATCGGGAAAGAAATCCCGGCGTTCCCGTCGCATCTCTAGAGGAGGCGCTCTCCACAGGAAAGGCGAGAGGAACTCCAGGGTCGTGCCACCTTTCCCAGCGTCCCCCAGATGTCTCAGTCCATTCCAGGGAAACCTGTTTTCCCTGCACTGCCTCGACTTTCAAGCCGAGGATCGACTCACACCACGGTGGCACGTGGGACAGCCCTGTGGGAAAGGCCTCGTGGGGAAGCCTCGAGGGAAAGGCCTAGTGGGAAACCCTCGAGGGAAAGCCCCTGATCCCTTGGTCCACGAGTAGGGAAGCGTGACACTGCTGCTACTGCTCGGGAGGAAAGTGCACCTGCATGCCCCCACTCGAGACGAGGACTGACTCCACTGGGGAGACTCAAGAAGTACCCCCAGATCCATGTCAGCAATGGAGAGGAATCCGCAGGTTCCGGCACCGGCTCCACACAAGATCTTACGCCCCGCATAGACGGGAGAGTAATCCCGAGAAGCCCCCGAGCAACTCGCATGGGGACTGGCCTTTCCTGAGGCCACGAGAGCGGGTCCCGGAGTACACCGTCGTAAGTCGAGAGCACCTGCCGAAACTCGAGAACATCAAGGAGGTTCTCCCCTCCAGGCGAGATGAGGCCCATTTCCGCTGAGGCGTCTCGAGGCTAATCACACCTAACCTCTGTAACTTCCAAAGGTCCTTCACACCCTTGCTGCAACTCAAGAAGTTCCCCGACATACCCGTCTCCACACGAGAGGACGCACGAGAGTCCCGCCCACATCCAGAGGAGCCCCGTTTCCGCTTTCCTAGCTCGAGAGGAGGGATCCTTTCCCTGCGTGCTCGGCAAAGAATTCTCGGACGTTCCTGTCGCATCTTCAAGAGGCAGGCGCTCTACACAGGAAAAGGCGAGAGGAACTCCAGGGTCGTGCCACCATTCCCAGTGTCCCCCAGATGTCTCCGTCCATTCCAGGGAAACCTGTTTTCCCTGCACTTCCTTCGACTTTCAGCCGAGAATCGACTCCACACCACGGTGGCACGTGGGACAGGCCCTGTGGGAAAGCCTCGTGGGAAAAGCTTCATGGGAAGCTCGCGGGAAAAGCCTCGAGGGAAAGCCCACAGATCCCTTGATCCACGTGAAGGGAAGCGCGAAACTGCTGCTAGAGCTCGTGAGGGAAGCGCACGTGCATGCCCCCACTCGAGACGAGGACTGACTCCCCTGGGGAGACTGCCAGAAGTACCCCAAGATCCATATCAGCACTGGAGAAGAATCCTCAGGCTCTGGCTCGAACTCCTCACAAGGTTGTGGCCCCGGCATCGACGGGAGAAGAAATCCCGAGAGGCCCCCGAGCAACTCACATGGGGACTGGCCTTTCCTGAGGCCACCAGAGCGGGTCCCTGAGGTCCCCGCCGTAAGTCGAGAGCACCCTGCCGCAACTCGAGAAAATCCAGGAGGTTCTCCCCTCCAGCGAGAGATGAGGCCCATTTCCGCTGAGGCATCTCGAGGCTAATCACACCTAACCTCTGGAACTTCCAAAGGGTCCTTCACACCCTTGCTGCAACTCAAGAAGTTCCCCGACATACCCGTCTCCACTCGAGAGGAAGCACGAGAGTCCCGCCCACATCCAGAGGAGCCCCGTTTTCCGCCTCCTAGCTCGAGAGGAGGGATCCTTTCCCTGCGTGGTCGGGAAAGAATTCCCGGCCTTCCCGTCCCATCTCAAGAGGAGGCGCTCTCCACAGGAAAAGAGAGAGGAACTCCAGGGTCGCGCCACCATTCCCAGAGTCCCCCAGATGTCTCAGTCCATTGTAGGGAAACCTGTTTTCCCTGCACTGCCTCGACTTTCAAGCGGAGGATCGACTCACACCACGGTGGCACGTGGGACAGGCCTGTGGGAAAGCCTCGTGGGAAAGCCTCGAGGGAAAGCCACAGATCCCTTGATGCCACGCAAAGGGAAGAGTGACACTGCTGCTACAGCTCGGGAGGAAAGCACACGTGCATGTCCCCACTCGAGACGAGGACTGACTCCCTTTGGGGAGACTCCAGATGTACCCCTAAGATCCATCTCAGCACTGGAGAGGAATCCTCATGTTCCGGCACCGACTCCACACAAGGTCTTAAGCCCCGGCATCAATGGGAGAGGAATGCCCGAGAGGCCCCCGAGCAACTTGCATGGGGACGGGCCTTTCCTGAGGCCACAAGTGCGGGTCCCTGAGGTCCCCGTCGTAAGTCGAGAGCACCTGCCGCAACTCGAGAAAATCCAGGAGGTTCGCCCCTCCAGGCGAGATGAGGCCCATTTCCGCTGAGGCATCTCGAGGCTAATCGCACCCTAATCACTGGAACTTCCAAAGGGTCCTTCACACCCTTGCTGCAACTCAAGAAGTTCCCCGACATACCCATCTCCACTCGAGAGGAAGCACGAGAGTCCCGCCCACATCCAGAGGAGCCCCGTTGCCGCCTCCTAGCTCGAGAGGAGGGATCCTTTCCCACGTGGTCGGGAAAGATTTCCCGGCGTTTCCGTCGCATCTCAAGAGGAGGCGCTCTCCACAGGAAAGGCGAGAGGAACTCCAGGGTCGTTCCACCATTCCCTGAGCCCCCCAGATGTCTCAATCCATTCCAGGGGAAACCTGTTTTCCTTGCACTGCCTCGACTTTCAAGCCGAGGATCGACTCACACCACGGTGGCAGGTGGGACAGCCCTGTGGGAACAGCCTCCTTGGAAAGCCTCGTGTGAAAGCCTCGTGGGAAAGCCTCATGGGAAAGCCTCCTGGGAAAGCCTCGAGGGAAAGACACAGATCCCTTGATCCACGCGAAGGGAAGCGTGACACTGCTGCTACAGCTCGGGAGGAAATCGCACGTGCATGCCCTCACTCGAGCATGAGGACTGACTCCCCTGGGGAGACACCAGAAGTACCCCAAGTTCCATGTCAGCACTGGAGAGGAATCCTCAGGTTCCGGGACCGACTCCACACAAGATCTTAGGCCCCGGCATCACTGGAGAAGCAATCCCGATAGGGCCCCCGAATAACTCGCAAGGGGACTGGCCTTTCCTGAGGCCACCAGAGCGGGTCCCTGAGGTCCCTGTCGTAAGTCGACAGCACCTGCCGCAACTCGAGGAAATGCAGGAGGTTCTACCCCTCCAGGCGAGATGAGGCCCATTTCCGCTGAGGCGTCTGGAGGCTAATCACACCTAACCTCTGGAACTTCGAAAGGGTCCTTCACACCCTTGCTGCCAACTCAAGAAGTTCCCCGACATACCCGTCTCCACTCGAGAGGAAGCACGAGAGTCCCGCCCACATACCAGAGGAGCCCTGGTTTCCGCCTCCTAGCTCGAGAGGAGGGATCCTTTCCCTGCGTGTCGGAAAGAATTCCCGGCGTTCCCGTCGCATCTCAAGAAGAGCGCTCTCCACAGGAAAGGCGAGAGGAACTCCAATGTCGAGCCACATTCCCAGAGTCCCCCAGATGTCTCAGTCCATTCCAGGGAAACCTGTTTTCCCTGCACTGCCTCGACTTTCTAGCCGAGGATCGACTCACACCACGGTGGCACGTGGGACAGCCCTGTGCGAAAGCCTCGTGGGAAAGCCTCATGGGAAAGCCTCGAGGGAAAGCCATGGATCCCTTGATGCACGCGAAGGGAAGCGTGACACTGCTGCTACAGCTCGGGAGGAAAGCGCACGTGCATGCCCCCACTCGAGGCTACGACTTACTCCCCTGGGTAGACTCCAGAAGTACCCCAAGATCCATGTCAACACTGGAGAGGAATCCTCAGGTTCCGGCACCGATTCCTCACAAAGTCTTAGGCCCCAGCATCGACGGGAGAGGAATCCCGAGAGGCTCCCGAGCAACTCGCATGTGGACTGGCGTTTCCTGAGGCCACCATATCGGATCCCTATGGTCCCGGTCATAAGTCGAGAGCACCTGCCGCAACTCGAGAAAATCCAGGAGGTTCTCCCCACCAGGCGAGATGAGGCCCATTTCCACTGAGGCGTCTAGAGGCTAATCACATCTAACATCTGGAACTTCCATAGGGTCCTTCACACCCTTGCTGCAACTCAAGAAGATCCCCGACATACCCATCTCCACTCGAGAGAAATCACGAGAGTCCCGCCCACATCCAGAGGAGCCCCGTTTCCGCCTGATAGATCCAGAGGAGGGATCGTTTCCCTGCGTGGTCGTGAAAGAATTCCCGGCGTCCCGGCGCATCTCAAGAGGAGGCGCTCTCCACAGGAAAGGCAAGAGGAACTCGAGGGTCGTGCCACCATTCCAGAATCCGCCAGAAAATTCCTTTGTCGGGAATTTTATTGGCCTTCCGCGTAAACCTAGCTATTCAGCCTTTTTCCTCCAGTTAATCTTCTTACTACCCTAATAATTTCTTAATCTCATCTTACATTAATAAATACACAAGACTTTCCACGTCAACGCCGTCCATCCGTCGAATTCCCTGGATCCAACGGGGCAGGACCCGGCACACTGAGATATCTGGGGACTCTTGAATGATGGCACAACACTGGAGTTTCTCTCGCCTTTCCTGTGGAGAGCGCCTCTTCATGATTTGCGACGGAACACTGGGAATTCTTTCCGGAACATACAGGAAAAAAGATACCTGACCGCGAGGTAAGAGGCGGAAACGGGGCTCCTCTGGATGTGGGCGGGACTCTCGTGCTTCCTCTCGAGTGGAGTCAGATATGTTGGGGAACTTCTTGAGTTGTAGCAAGGGTGTGAAGGACCCTTTGGAAGTTCCAGGGGTTAGGTGTGATTAGCCTCGGGACCCTGAGTGAAATGGGCCTCATCTCGCCTGGAGGGGAGAACCTCCTGGATTTTCTCGAGTTGGGGCAGGTGCTCTTGACTTACGACGGGGACCTCAGGGACCCGCTCTGGTGGTCTCAGGAAAGGCCAGTCCCCATGCGAGTTGCTCGGGGCCTCTCGGGATTCCTCTCCCTTCGACGCCGGGGCCTAAGACCTTGTGTGGAGTCGGTGCCGGAACCTGAGGATTCCTCTCCAGTGCTGACATGCATCTTGGGTACTTCTGGAGTCTCCCCAGGGGAGTCAGTCCTCGTCTCGAGTGGGGCATGCACGTTCGCTTTCCTCCCGAGCTGTAGCAGAACTGTCACGCTTCCCTTCGCTTGGATCAAGGATCTGTGGCTTTCCCTCGAGGCTTTCCAGGAGGCTTTCCCACGAGCTTTCCCACAGGGCTGTCCACGTGCCACCGTGGTGTGAGTCGATCCTCGGCTTGAAAGTC
>NW_017216004.1:0-13507 GCF_001704415.2 Capra hircus
CTCGTGCTTCCTCTCGAGTGGAGACGGGTATGTCGGGGACTTCTTGAGTTGCAGCAAGGGTGTGAAGGACCTTTGGAAGTTCAGAGGTTAGGTGTGATTAGCCTCGAGACGCCTCAGCGGAAATGGGCCTCATCTCCCTGGAGGGAGAACCTCCTGGATTTTCTCGAGTTGCGGCAGGTGCTCTCGACTTACGACGGGGACCTCAGGGACCCGCTCTGGTGGCCTCAGGAAAGGCCAGTCCCCATGCGAGTTGCTCGGGGGCCTCTCGGGATTCTCTCCGTCGATGCCGGGGCCTAAGACCTTGTGTGGAGTCGGTGCCGGAACCTGAGGATTCCTCTCCAGTGCTGACATGGATCTTGGGTACTTCTGGAGTCTCCCCAGGGGAGTCAGTCCTCGTCTCGGGGGCATGCACGTGCGCTTTCCTCCGAGCTGTAGCAGCAGTGTCACGCTTCCCTTCGCGTGGATCAAGGGATCTGTGGCTTTCCCTCGAGGCTTTCCCAGGAGGCTTTCCACAGGGCTGTCCCACGTGCCACCGTGGTGTGAGTCGATCCTCGGCTTGAAAGTCGAGGCAGTGCAGGGAAAACAGGTTTCCCTGGAATGGACTGAGACATCTGGGGGACTCTGGGAATGGTGGCACGACCCTGGAGTTCCTCTCGCCTTTCCTGTGGAGAGCGCCTCCTCTTGAGATGCGACGGGAATGCCGGAATTCTTTCCCGACCACGCAGGGAAAGGATCCCTCCTCTCGAGCTAGGAGGCGGAAACGGGCTCCTCTGGATGTGGGGGACTCTCGTGCTTCCTCTCGAGTGGAGACGGGTATGTCGGGAACTTCTTGAGTTGCAGCAAGGGTGTGAAGGACCCTTTGGAAGTTCCAGAGGTTAGGTGTGATTAGCCTCGAGACGCCTCAGCGGAAATGGGCCTCATCTCGCCTGGAGGGAGAACCTCCTGGATTTTCTCGAGTTGCGGCAGGTGCTCTCGACTTACGACGGGGACCTCAGGGACCCGCTCTGGTGGCCTCAGGAAAGGCCAGTCCCCATGCGAGTTGCTCGGGGCTCTCGGGATTCCTCTCCGTCGATGCCGGGCCTAAGACCTTGTGTGGAGTCGGTGCCGGAACCTGAGGATTCCTCTCCAGTGCTGACATGGATCTGGGTACTTCTGGAGTCTCCCCAGGGGAGTCAGTCCTCGTCTCGAGGGGCATGCACGTGCGATTTCCTCCGAGCTGTAGCAGCAGTGTCACGCTTCCCTTCGCGTGGATCAAGGGATCTGTGGCTTTTCCTCGAGGCTTGCCCAGGAGGCTTTCCCACAGGGCTGTCCCACGTGCCACCGTGGTGTGAGTCGATCCTCGGCTTGAAAGTCGAGGCAGTGCAGGGAAAACAGGTTTCCCTGGAATGGACTGAGACATCTGGGGGACTCTGGGAATGGTGGCACGACCCTGGAGTTCCTCTCGCCTTTCCTGTGGAGAGCGCCTCCTCTTGAGATGCGACGGAAACGCCGGGAATTCTTTCCCGACCACGCAGGGAAGGATCCCTCCTCTCGAGCTAGGAGGCGGAAACGGGGCTCCTCTGGATGAGGGCGGGACTCTCGTGCTTCCTCTCGAGTGGAGACGGGTATGTCGGGAACTTCTTGAGTTGCAGCAAGGGTGTGAAGGACCCTTTGGAAGTTCCAGAGGTTAGGTGTGATTAGCCTCGAGACGCCTCAGCGGAAATGGGCCTCATCTCGCCTGGAGGGGAGAACCTCCTGGATTTTCTCGAGTTGCGGCAGGTGCTCTCGACTTACGACGGGGACCTCAGGGACCCGCTCTGGTGGCCTCAGGAAAGGCCAGTCCCATGCGAGTTGCTCGGGGGCCTCTCGGGATTCCTCTCCCGTCGATGCCGGGCCTAAGACTGCCGGGAGCCAGTGTGAGGAAGCCCGCCCGTGACAAGGTTATGAGGAAGGAAGCTGACATACGCAAGGCGTGCTCAGACTTCAGGGACCCCTCTGGAAATTTTTAAGCATGTACCCCAACAAAAATCTGCCGGTTTTTGTGCTCTGCTTTTTCACTCTTCTGACCTTTTCTGGAAAAAGTCAATTCAGGCGTTAGTCTTCTGCATTTGAAAGAGTGTTTCAATCCAAAAACCCTCTGATGGCTTTCTAGCCTGCCTGTAGGACTCGTACAGCTGCGCTTGTGATTGTTTGAGGCCTCCTGACCGCAGGAGGCACAGGAAGCTTAAAACATCCTAGGAATGCAGGAGCTTTCGAGGAGTCAAAATCTTTAGAATAGGACTGATTAAAAGTTTCATTTTTTGGGTCAATGCTTGCTGCCAAATTTTCATATCCTTTATTTTTAGATATAGTTGGTATATAGAAAAACAAGTAGTAGACCTGGTATTAGCAACATTAGATCTTTGAGTTAAGTACCTTCTTTGTTATAACCCACTGCACCTTTGTTCTATAGAGATGTAACTTTAATGCTTTAAGGAGATGCAGATTAAAGAAAAACACTTCAGGGGAAACAAAATTAACATTCATTAAGGAAGAGAGCCAAAAAGTGTTAACAAGCCTCTTGGCCAGAAGATAATGTAAATCACCTGAGACCTTTTGTATACAAAATGATATACAGAAAGAATCTGGGTTGTGAACGCTACATAATTTTGTGTTATCCATTGATCTCCATGTTTTATCAAAAGTATAAAAGGCCTTCTGAACAATAAAGGAGGAGGCCAGGGGCCGGGGGCCAGTTTCTCGGACCAGCTTCTCGAACTAGTCTCTCAGCCTGGTTTCTTGGGACTCTGGCTCCCCCCGTGTCTTTCTCTCTCTTTCTTCTTCTCTACCTTTCCTTCTCTCTGCTCTTTACTTTAACTTCAGGCTGAATCTCCACCTGGAGTGCGGAGGCTCGCCAGGTCTACTTACTTGCCCTGGCTGTTAAGACCCGCACGAAAGGGAGCTTAAGGCGAGGCACCCTTAGATATTCAAGCGGGCGCCGGTGGCCCAACGTAGGTGGTGCAAATTCCTTGTCTGGAATTTTATTGGCCTTCCGCGTAAACCAAGCTATTCAGCCCTCTTCCTCCACTTAATCTTCTTACTACACTATAGTTTCCTAATCTAATCTTACATTAATAAATAAACAAGTCTTTCCACGCCAACGCCGTCCACCCTTCGAATTCCCTGGATCCACCGGGCTGGACCCCGGCATAAGACCTTGTGTGGAGTCGGTGCCGGAACCTGAGGATTCCTCTCCAGTGCTGACATGGATCTTGGGGTACTTCTGGAGTCTCCCCAGGGGAGTCAGTCTTCGTCGCGAGTGGGGCATGCACGTGCGCTTTCCTCCCGAGCTGTAGCAGCAGTGTCATGCTCCCCTTCGCGTGGATCAAGGATCTGTGGCTTTCCCACGAGGCTTCCCACAGGGCTGTCCCACGTGCCACCGTGGTGTGAGTCGATCCTCGGCTTGAAAGTCGAGGCAGTGCAGGGAAAACAGGTTTCCCTGGAATGACTGAGACATCTGGGGGACTCTGGGAATGGTGGAACGACCTGGTGCTCCTCTCGGTTTTACTGTGGAGAGCGCCTCCTCTTGAGATGCGACGGGAACACCGGGAATTATTTCCCAGCCAAGCAGGGATAGGATCACTCCTCTAGCTACGAGGTGGAAACGGGGCTCCTCTGGATGTGGGCGGGATCCTCGTGCTTCCTCTCAAGTGGAGATGGGTATGTTGGGGAACTTTTTGAGTTGCAGCAAGGGTGTGAAGGACCCTTTGGAAGTTCCAGAGGTTAGGTGTGATTAGCCTCGAGACGCCTCAGTGGAAATAGGCCTCATCTGGCTTGGAGGGGAGAGCCTCCTTGATTTTCTCGAGTTGGGGCAGGTGCTCTCGTCTTCCGACGGGGACCTCAGGGACCCGCTCTGGTGACCTTAGTAAATGCCAGTCCCCATGCGAGTTGCTTGGGAGCCTGCCGGGATTCCTCTCCCGTGGATGCCGGGACCTAATATCTTGTGTGGAGTCTGTGCCGGAACCTGAGGATTCCTCTCCATGACTGACATAGATCTTGGGGTTATTTTTGAATCTCCCCAGGAGAGTTAGTCCTCGGCTCGAATGGGGGCATGCAATGGTGCTTTCCTCCCGTGCTGTAGCAGCAGTGTCACGCTTCCCGTCGTGCCGGGAGCCAGTGTGAAGAAGCCCGCCCGTGACAAGGTCATGAGGAAGGAAGCTGACATGCGCAAGGCGTGCTCAGACTTCAGGGACCCCTCTGGAAATTCCTAAGCATGTACCCCAACAAAAATCTGCCGGCTTTTGTGCTCTGCTTTTCCACTCTTCTGACATTTTCTGGAAAATGTCAATTCAGGGCTTTAGTCTTCTTCATTTGAAAGAGTGTTTCAATTAAAAACCCCTCTGATGGCTTTCTAGCCTGCCTGCAGGACTCATACAGCTGCGCATGTGATTGTTTGAGGCCTGCTGACCGCAGGAGGCAAAGGAAGCTTAAAACATCCTAGGAATGTAGGGGCTTCTAAGAGTCTAAATCTTTAGAATAGGACTGATGAAAAGTTTCATTTGTTGAGTCAATGCTTGCTGCCAAATTTTCATATCCTTTATTTTTTAGATATAGTTGGCGTATAGAAAAACAAGTAGTAGACCTGGTATTAGCAACATTAGATCTTTGAGTTAAGTACCTTCTTTGTTATATCCCACGGCAAGTTGTTCTATAGAGATGTAACTTTAATGCTTTAAGGAGATGGAGACTAAAAAAAAAAAAAAAACACTTCAGGGGAAACAAATTAACATTCATTAAGGAAGAGAGCCAAAAAGTGTTAACAAGCCTCTTGCCAGAAGATAATGTAAATCACCTGAGACCTTTTGTATACAAAATGATATACAGAAAGAATCTGGGTTGCGAACGCTACATAATTTGTGTTACCATTGATCTCTGTGTATCAAAGGCCTTCTGAACAATAAAGGAGGGGGGGCCAGTTTCTCGGGCCAGCTTTCTCGAACTAGTCTCTCGGCCTGGTTTCTTGGGAATCTGGCTCCCCCCCGTGTTTTTCTCTCTCTTTTCTTCTCTCCCTTCCCTCTCTCTGCTCTTTAACTTCAGGCTGAATCTCCACCTGGGGCGCGGAGGCTCGCCAGGTTACTTACTTGCCCTGGCTGTTAAGACCCGCACGAAAGGAAGCTTAAGGCGAGGCACCCTTAGATACTAGAGCGGGCGCCGGTGTCCCAAAGTAGATGGTGCAAATTCCTTCTCTGGAATTTTATTGGCCTTCCCGTACACCAAGCTATTCAGCCCTCTTCCTCCACTTAATCTTCCTACTACACTACAGTTTCTTAATCTAATCTTATATAATAAATAAAGAAGTCTTACCATGCCAACACCGTCCACCCTTAGAATTCCCTGGATCCACCGGGGCTGGACGCCGGCACCGTCGAGTGTATGAAGGGATCTGTGGTTCTCCCTCCAGGCTTTCCCACGTGGCTTTCCCAGGAGGCATTCCCACAGGGCTGTCCCACGTGCCACCGTGGTGTGAGTCGATCCTCGGCGTGAAAGTCGAGGCAGTGCAGGGAAACAGGTTCCTCTGAAATGGACTGAGACATCTGGGGGACTCTTGGAATGATGGCACGACACTGGAGTTCCTCTCGCCTTTCCTGTGGAGAGCTCCTCCTCTTGAGATGCATCGGGAACGCCAGGAAATCTTTCCCGAGGAGGCGGGAAAGGATGCCCTCATCTCGAGGTACGAGGGGGAAATGGGGCTCCTCCTATGTGGGCACAATCCTCGTGTTTCCTCTCGGGTGGGAACGGGTATATCGGGGAACATCTTGAGTTGCAGCAAGGGTGTGAAGGACCCTTTGGACGTTCCAGAATTTCGCTGTGATTAGCCTCGATATGCCTTCAATGGGAAACGGGCCTCATCTCGCCTGGAGGGGAAAACCTCCTGGATTTCCTTGAATTGCGGCAGGTGCTCTCGTACTTACGACGGGGACCTCAGGGACCCGATCTGGTGGCCTAAGGAAAGGCCAGTCCCCATGCGAGCTGCTAGGGGGGCCTCTTGGGATTCCTCTCCCGTTGATGCCGGGGCCTAAGACCTTGTGTCGGAGTCAGGTGTCCAGAACCTGAGGATTCCTCTCCAGTGCTGACATTTATCTGAGGGTACTTCTGGAGTCTCCACGAGGGGAGTTCAGTCCTCGGCTCGAGTCAGGGGAATGCACGAGCGCTTTCCTCCCGAGCTGTAGTAGCAGAGTCACGCTTCCCGTCGCATGGATCAAGGGATCTGTGGCTTTCCCTCAAGGCTTTCCCACAGGGGCTGTCCCACATGCCCACTGATGGGAGTGAATCGATCCTCGGCGTGAAAGTCGAGGCAGTGCAGGGAAAACAGGTTCCTCTGGAAAGGACTGAGACATCTGGGGGGACTCTGGGAATGGTGGCACGACCCTGGAGTTCCTCTCGCCTTTCCTGTGGAAAGGGTCTTCTCTTGAGAATGGACAGGAACGCTGGGAATTCTTTCCGGACCACGCAGGGAAAGGATCCCTCATCTCGAGCTACAAGGCAGAAACGGGGCTCCTCTGGATGTCGGCGGGACCCTCATGCTTCCTCTGGAGTGGAGACGGGTATGTTGGGGAACTTCTTGAGTTGCAGCAAGGGTGTGAAGGACTCTTTGGAATTTCCAGAGGTTAGATGTGAATAGCCTCTAGACGCCTCAGCGGAAATGGGCCTCATTTCGACTGGAGGGGAGAACCTCCTGGATTTTCTCGAGTTGCGGCAGGTGCTCTCGACTTATGACGGGGCCCTCCGGGACCCGTATGGTGTCATCAGGAAAGGCCAGTACCAATGCGAGTTGCTAGGGGGACACTCCAGATTTCTCTCCCGTCGATGCTGGGGCTTAACACCTTGTGTGGAGTTGGGGCCGGAGCCTGAGGATGCCTCTGCAGTGCTGACATGGATCTTGAGGTACTTCTGCAGTCTCCACAGGGGAGACAGTCCTCGTCTCTAGTGGGCTCATGCACCTGCACTTTCCTTCCGAGCTGTAGCAGCAGTGTCATGCTTCCCTTCGCGTGGATCAAGGGATCTGTGGATTTCCCTCCAGGCTTTCCCACGAGGCTTTCCCACGATGCTTTCCCACAGGGCTGTCCCAAGTGCCACCGTGGTGGGAGTCGATCCTCGGCGTCAAAGCCGAGGCATTGCAGGGAAAACAGGTTCCTCTGGAATGAAATGAGGCATCTGAGGGCCTCTTGGAATGGTGACAAGACCCTGGAATTCCTCTCGCATTTCCTGTGGAGAGTGCCTCCTCTTGAGATGCGATGGGAATGCCGGAAATTCTTTCCCGAACAAGCAGGGAAAGGATCCCTCATGTCCAGATGCGAGGCGGAAACGGGGCTCCTCTGGAAGCGGGCGGGACCCTCGTGCTTCCTCTCGAGTGGAGACGGGTATGTCGGAGAACTTCTTGACTTGCAACTAGGTTGTGAAGGACACTTTCGACATTCCAGAGGTTAGTTGTTCTTAGCCTCGAGACGCCTGAGCGGAAATGGGCCTCATCTCGCCTGGAGGGGATAACCTCTTGGATTTTCTCGAGTTGCGGCAGGTGCTCTCGAGTTACAACTGGAGACCTCAGGGACCCGCTCTGGTGACCTCAGGAAAGGGCCAGTCCCCATGCGAGTTGCTACAGGGCCTCTCAGGATTCCTCTCCCTTCGATGCCGGGGCCAAAGACCTTGTGTGGAGTCGGGGCCGGAACCTGAGGATTCCTCTCCAGTACTGACATGGATCTTGGGGTACTTCTGGAGTCTCCCCAGGGGAGTCAGTCCTCATCTCGAGTGGGGCATGCACGTGCGCTTTCCTCCCGAGCTATAGCAGCAGTGTCACGCTTCCCGTCTCGTGGATCAAGGGATCTGTGGTTTCCCTCGAGTCTTTCCCGTGGGGCTTTCCCACAGTGCTATTCCACGTGCCACCATTGTGTGAGTCGATCCTCGGCGTTAAAGTCGAAGCAGTGCAGAGAAAACAGGAACCTCCTTCCCCACAGTAGGGGGTACACTGTCCCCTTGGGCGGGTTTCGCCAGGGCACTCGCGCTGGAGGGTTGCCAGTGGAGTTGCGGGCCTTAGGCTCCACATGAGAAAAGCCCCAAATGGCATTAGCTGTCAGTCCAGAGGCTGGCCCCTCAGGTCTCTGGCCGAAGCCTTGGGCTCCAGGCAACTCACAGCCCTCGGGGGTGGCGCTCTGGGACTGCTGTAGGGAAAGGATGCCAAGAGCCCACGGAGGAGTTGGGGAGGGGGGCAGGGCGGGAAACGGAGGCGAGGACAGCGAGGGATCTAGGTGGAGGCACTGGAGAGAGCGTCCGGTGTCCTGGAATGCCTTGGATGACCCAGCGGGGAACAGTCAAGGCCCAGGGACTTGTGGAATGTGAAAAGGCGGGAAACCCCAGAGCAAGGCAGGCTGGGGAAGGGGGCGTGGGCGGCCAGTTCAAAGGGACCTAGGGGCGTTTCCTAGGTGGTGAGCTCCCTTGGCACTGCTGAGGGCCCCTGATTGATCCACCCTGGGTTGATCCCACCCCCCTCGGCTAGGCAGGGCCACAAACCAAAGCCCCCGAAGTGCCCGCCCACCCCGACGAGGATCTTGGCAGTCCGGGCCACAGCCATGCCCGGGAAAAGCCCACTCGCTCCACGGGACTCCGTCCAGGGTCTCTGCTTGGAAAGAGGCCAGGGGCGGCACCCTCCATCTACCCACCCAAACCCTATTGACGTCAATGGGGGCGGAGCCGCCTCCCGCTCTCCAGAGTCCTGAGCTGCTTGGTCCCCGCCCACTCCGGCCAGCAGTCTGCAGCGTGCCCGTGTGCCTCTCCCACCATGGCTTTGTCCGGTTCCTCCAGCACCTCAAGCGGTACGTTTGCCCTCGGTCCCTGGGGTCGGATCACGTCTCAGGGGATTTGCGGGTGGCCCGGGCAAAGGCTCTCGGCCAACGTGTCGACCCGCCCCCCGTCCGAGTACGGTGGGGACCCATCTCCCAGGCCCGGGGTTCCTAGGCGTCAGGTGTGCCCAAAGTCGGAGGGCGTGGCATCGTTCGTTCATCTTGCTCCTTTGGCACACACATGGCTTCTCCGTTCTCTTTTCTGGGAAGACAGTGTTGTTTCAGGGGGCGCGCTGAGGGGGCGAGGGCCGGGGTTGGGAGGTGGTTGGAGCGGGTGCTGTGCTGGGATGAGGCCCTTTATCCTCACATCTTCCTGTGGGAAATGGGAGTCGGGGAGCTCTGTGGCCTTGCTGCCTTCAGTGGCTTCCTCTGCACAGGGGCCTAGTGGCTTCTGCCTTCTGTCAGGCGTTACCGGGTTTGGGCTTCGCTTTGGTGGCCTTGGCCTTTGCCTTGGCCTGGGCCTTGGCCTTGCCCTTGGCGTTGCCCTTGCCCTTGCCCTTGGACTTGGCCTTAACTTGCCCTTGCCCTTGAACTTGACCTTGAACTTGACCTTGGGACCTTGAACTTGACCTTGAACTTGACCTTGAACTTTGACCTTCACCTTGAACTTGACCTTCACCTTGAACTTGAACTTGAACTTGACCCTGACCTTGAACTTGAACTTGACCTTTGAACTTGAACTTGACCTTGACCTTGACCAACAACGGTAGACCTCCAGATTTGCTCAGAGCACTGGAGGTCCTGAGGTAGGGCCCTGTATCTCCCCTTCCCTTTGTGATCATTGCAAAGACATTCCTAGCTGATAGCCCATGAAGAAGCCAGCAGTGGGAGTGTGTTTGACACGACTGTGCGCCTTCCCTGGCCTCAACTCCACAAGGGGCCTTTCCTCTCGAAGTAGGCCCCATGTCACCCTGGGGAGAGGTGTCATGCCTCTTTTCTCCTCACTGCCAAAGGGTGGAGCCAAAGCTCGCTCTGTCAGAGGTACAAAAACAGCAAATGAATGGATTTTCAAGCTCTTGCTAGGCTGCACACTTTCAGGGCCCACTTTACTGAAACAGGTGCTCTGTGGCCCGTGGTTGGGTATGCAGGTTGACAAACAGGGTGAGATCCTGTCCAAGCCAAGAATTTTCCTGAAAGACCTAGGCTCACTAGAGCTCTCCTCCAGAGCAAAGGGGATAGAGCGGATGTATGGAGGAGTCTTTGCCTTTCCCTGTGAGTGTGGGGCTACTCCACTACGGCCCCAAGCTCAGGGATAACTGCCTCTAAGAAAGGAATGGCAAGAAGCGCTATTCTTGGAGGTTGGGACAGGGAGTTCAGCAGCATGTGGGGAAAGAAAGACTTCTTCGGGGAAGAAGAGGCAACGACCGCGGGTGTGTTTGCAAGCCTCTATTTGGAAGGAACAGGTTTGCTTATCACAACTCAAGACAACCCGCTCTGGTGGCCTCAGGAAAGGCCAGTCCCCATGCGAGTTGCTCGGGGGCCTCTCGGGATTCCTCTCCGCGTCGATGCCGGGGCCTAAGACCTTGTGTGGAGTTGGTGCCGAACCTGAGGTTTCCTCTCCAGTGCTGACATGGATCTTGGGGTACTTCTGGAGTCTCCCCAGGGGAGTCAGTCCTCGTCTCGAGTGGGGGCATGCACGTGCGCTTTCCTCCCGAGCTGTAGCAGCCAGTGGCACGCTTCCCGTCGAGTGGATCAAGGGATCTGTGGCTTTCCCTCGAGGCTTTCCCACGAGGCTTTTCCCACGAGTCTTTCCCACAGGGCTGTCCCATGAGCCAACCGTGGTGTGAGTCGATCCTCGGCTTGAAAGTCGAGGCAGTGCAGGGAAAATTCAGGTTTCGCTGGAATGGACTGAGACATCTGGGGACTCTGAGAATGGTGGCACGACCCTGGAGTTCCTCTCGTCTTTCCTGTGGAGAGCACCTCCTCTTGAGATGCGATGGGAACGCCGGGAATTCTTTCCCTTCCACGCAGGGAAAGGATCCCTCCTCTCGAGCTAGGAGGCGGAAACGGGGCTCCTGTGGATGTGGCGGGACTCTCGTGCTTCCTCTCGAGTGGAGACGGGTATGTCTGGGAACTTCTTGAGTTGCAGCAAGGGTGAAGGACCCTTTGGGAAGTTTCCAGAGGTTTAGGGTGTGATAAGCCTCCGAGACGACTCAGCGGAAATGGGCCTCATCTCGCCTGGAGGGGAGGACCTCCTGGATTTTCTCGAGTTGTGGCAGGTGCTCTCGACTTACGACGGGGACCTCAGGACCCGCTCTGGTGGGCCTCAGGAAAAGCCAGTCCCCATGCGAGTTGCTCGGGCCTCTCCGGATTCCTCTCCGTCGATGCCGAGGCCTAAGACCTTGTGTGGAGTCAGTGCCAGAACCTGAGGATTCCTCTCCAGTGCTGACATGGATCTTGGGCTACTTCTAGAGTCTCCCCGGGAGTCAGTCCTCGTCTCGAGTGGGGCATGCACGTGCGCTTTCCTCCGAGCTGTAGCAGAAGTGGCACGCTTCCCGTCGAGTGGATCAAGGGATCTGTTGCTATCCCTGAGGCTTTCCCACGAGGCTTCCCACGAGGCTTTCCCGAGGCTTTCCCACGAGGCTTTACTACAGGGCTGTCCCACGTGCCACCGTGGTGTGAGTCGATCCTCGGCTTGAAAGTCGAGGCAGTGCAGGGAAAACAGGTTTCCCTGGAATGGACTGTGACATCTGGGGGACTCTGGGAATGGTGGCACGACCCTGGAGTTCCTCTCGCCTTTCCTGTGAAGTGCGCCTCCTCTTGAGATGCTAGGGGAACGCCGGGAATTCTTTACTGACCACGCAGGGAAAGGATCCCTCCTCTCGAGCTAGGAGGGGGAATCGGGCCTCCTCTAGATGTGGGCGGGGACTCTCATGCTTCCTCTCGAGTGGAGACGGGTTTGTCGGGGAACTTCTTGAGTTGCAACAAGGGTGTGAAAGACCTTTTGGAAGTTCCAGAGTTTAGGTGTGATTAGCCTCGATACGGGTCAGCGGAAATGGGCCTCATCTCGCCTGGAGGGGAGAACCTCTTGGATTTTCTCAAGTTGCGGCAGGTGCTCTCGACTTACGACCGGGGACCTCAGGGTCCCCCTCTGGTGGCCTCAGGAAAGGCCAGTCCCCATGCGAGTAGCTCGGGGTCCTCTCGGGATTCCTCTCCCGTCGATGCCGGGGCCTAAGACCTTGTGTGGAGTCGGTGCCGGAAACTGAGGTTTCCTCTCCAGTGCTGACATGGATCTTGGGCTACTTCTAGAGTCTCCCCAGGGGAGTCAGTCCTCGTCTCGAGTGGGGACATGCACGTGCGCTTTCCTCCCTAGCTGTAGCAGAAGTGGCACGCTTCCCGTCCAGTGGATCAAGGGATCTGTGGCTTTCCCTCGAGTCTTTCCCATGAGGCTTTCCCACAGGGCTTTTCCACGTGCCACCATGGTGTGAGTCGATCCTCAGCGTGAAAGTCGAACCAGTGCAGGTAAAACAGGTACCTCCTTCCCCACAGTAGGAGGTACACTGTCGCCTTGGGCGGGTATCTCCAGGGCACTAAACGCTGGGGGGTTCCCTGCGGAAGTGCGGGCCTTAGGCTCCACGTGAGAAAAGCCCCAAATGGCATTAGCTGCCAGTCCAGACGCTGGCCCCTCAGGGCTCTGGCCGGAGCCTTGGGCTCCAGGCAACTCAAAGCCCTCGGGGGTGGCGCTCTGGGACTGCTGTAGGGAAATGACGCCAAGAGCCCACGGAGGAGTTGGGGAGGGGGCAGGGGGGAAACGGAGGTGAGGACAGCGAGGGATCTAGGTGGAGGCACTGGAGAGAGTGTCCGGTGTCCCGGAATGCCTCGGAGGAGACAGCGGGGGACAGTCGAGGCCCAGGGACCTGTGGAATGTGAAAAGGCGGGAAACCCCAGAGCAAGGCAGGCTGGGGAAGGGGGCGTTGGTGGCCAATTCAAAGGGACCTAGGGGCGTTTCCTGGGCGGTGAGCTCCCTTGGCACTGCTGAGGGCCCCTGATTGATCCACCCGGGGTTGATCCCACCCCCGCTGCGAGGAGGGCCACAAACCAAAGCCCCCGAACTGCCCGCCCACCCCAACGGGGATCTTGGCGGTCCGGGGCACAGTTGTGCCCGGGAAAAGCCCACTCGCTCCACGGGACTCCGTCCAGGGTCTCTGCTTGGAAAAGAGGCCAGGGGCGGCACCCTCCATCTACCCACCCAAACCCTATTGACGTCAATGGGGCGGAGCCGTCTCCTGCTCTCCAGAGCCCTGAGCTGCTGGGTCCCCGCCCACTCGGCCAGCAGTCTGCAGCGTGCCCGTGTGCCTCTCCCAACATGGCTTCGTCCAGCTCCTCCAGCACCTCAAGCGGTACATTTGCCCTCGGTCCCTGGGGTCGGATCACGTCTCAGGGGATTTGCGGGTGGCCCGGGCAAGGGCTGTCGGCCAACGTGTCGACCCCCCCTCCCACCCGAGAATGTCGGGGACCCTTCGGCCGGCCCGGCGTTCCGAGGCGTCAGGTGTGCCCAAATTCGGAGGGCGTGGTATCGTTCGTTCATCTTGCTCCTTTGGCACACACATGGCTTCTCCCTTCTCTTTTCTGGGAAGACAGTGTTGTTTCAGGGGGCGTGCTGCGGGAGGAGAGGTGGGGGTTGGGTGGGAGCGGGTGCTGTGCTGGGATGAAGC